>NW_015112830.1:360024-381086 GCF_001443285.1 Poecilia latipinna
CAAAGAACTTTTCACAGTTTTCCCCCCAAACTAACAGACTGAGTTGAGTAAAGCTGCTGGATGCTGGTAATGTTAGCTAAAAGATGACTAGCTAATATCAACACAGCACCTTAAGCTTGTTGACAAGTAGCCTGTAGACTACTGGCGTTGTTGTCTATGTTCAGCTACGCAGATTCATTTTGCCCCCCTTTACAATAATGCACTATTTGTGTTCGTCCATCACCTTAAGTCCCGACACTGTACGCTGAAGTGTTAGCTTGATAGAAATTAAGATCTGGAGCATACGTCAACTCTGATGAATGGCATGTTTGTCACCGTGCTGTACAAACTCTTTGGAGACTCGGAATGAAAAACATTCAGCCCTCGGCTACTGCAGGCCCTGTTACTGACTAACATTTAGTTGTTTCTTTTCTACCCCCCCCCCCCCTTTCAGCCTAAAGACGGCTTGTTTTATACCGGTGCCAGATACTGGAAAACTTAGGGAGTTTCCCAATGAAAGTGTTTATGTTTCTCAGTCTGTCTTTGCCTTGTCTCCCCATCCAGGCCGAGATTCTCAGCGTACTGAGTCATAAGAACATCATTCAGTTTTATGGAGCTGTGCTGGAACCTCCCAACTATGGCATTGTCACAGGTCAGACCCCACATCCTGTGTCTTCTCCGTGACACTCATTGAGATGGCGCGCAGTAACTTAAAGCTCAATAGGTTGCTGCAGACGCGAAATATTAAGTGTAGATGCAGTGATTTACTAGACAATTTGCAAGAGTAACACTAGGTAATTCCAGAGCGATTGTACACATTGTTTTGTATAAATATACAAGCCTGCGATTGTGTCCATTAGTTTCCTGCATTTGACCTGAGATGGACAAAGTTACACACACGTTACATCACATGCTCTGATATCTATATGGATGATTAGAGGATTCCTTCTCCATTTCCTGGCACAAAGTTTGCAACCGAGTCCAGAACGTTTGGCCTGTAATCCTGAATATTGCTGTAGAGTTGGAATAAAAGTACAGCTTCGTCCAATGTTGGAGTTACTAGACTTAGAAAAGCGCAATCAGAAGACGGTGTTTATTCTAAGTCATATATAGACGTTAATATATATTCTGGGGATTGTCAACTTTTGCTTGTGTGTATTGCTTTGCAGAATATGCGAGTGGAGGGTCTCTGTATGATTACATTTCCAGTGAGCAGAGTGAAGAAATGGACATGGAGCAAATCATGACGTGGGCCATTCAAATAGCCAAAGGTAAACTTTGCGCATTGCTGTGACTATTTAGAGAGCCACATCTGGAATCGTCCGGTTTACGGTTGGTCTGAAACTCAAATGTCCAGGCCAGTATCAGCAGGTGAAATCTCTAATTAATTAAACGAATAAGTCGAAATGCTTCGCCTTTTATCTGAATTTTAATTTATGACAGATCCAGCAAAAAAGGATTTTACTGAACAAATTGATCATACAGGGGGGCTTGTACATAAACCCCTTAGGTTTTCCTCAAATATCTCATGCTGCAATGACAATATATTTTACAAGGGGATAGTATCAATTGTTTCCTTCAATATTTAAACACATCAGTAATTTGATCAATAATTAGACATATTTAAGAATAAAGACAGAAAACATTCTTATTCTAAAGAAAATAGTTTATAAATATTCATTGTATCATCGGTGACGTCCTGTTAAAAGTTCTAAAAAAAAAACATTTAAAAAAAAAAAAGTATTTTGGTATTTAAAAACAAGAGTCTCTAAATTTGCTGATCCCACTCACTTTTTAGTGATTTAAAAAACAAAATGAGAAGAGCGGATTCATCGGCAGGTGCGTTTATTGATTTTAATTACTCCTGTTTTTGATTTTTGTCTTTTATAAAGCTCCACCTTTAAATCCATAACTCTATTACTGTTTACAAACCTAAACCAAAGAGCAAGAATAGAATTTAAGGATTTTTTATTATGCCAGCCAAAATCATAATTGGCGCACATTTGGGCACCACATTGAAAATATTAGAGGAACCTCTGGTGAAGACACCAATGACAGATCGATATTAAATGATCATTAATACAATCCATCGATGTTTCTGGTAGTTACAGGGCGAGATGTCAAAGAGCTCAAGGGGTAACTAATGTTAAGAATACAAAAAGTACATTTTCTAAATATTAAATGGGCTTAAGGTAGATTACAGATAAGATAGCAGAAGTTGTTCGTTTTTAGATCATTTTCAGCCGTGGATGTTGGATAAGAAAATGATTCTGATCAATAAATCTGGATAACAACCTACATATTTTATTCTGCGTGCTTGTTAAGGTTGAAAAACAGAACTGTGACCAATAATCGAAGAAAATTTTTTGGCCCTTTTAAAAAAAAAAAAATCCAAAAAAAAAAAAAAAAAAAAAAAACACACACAGTCATTCAGCGTTCAGTGATACTCCCACCAGACCAGAACGCTTTCTGGCCTGATTACTTTTTTCCATTACTGACTTATATCAGAACTGGTTTCCATGTAGTTTCGATAAAGAAAACAAACCAAAATACACAAAACGGTTCATGACGACACAGTGAAAAGATGTTTTTCAGAAATCTGTCCACAGCCTTGGCATGCTTGTTCTTTGGTATTTACTACAGCTCTTCTTTGCCAATCCTTTTATGCTCAGTCTGCTTGACATTTTTTAGTTTAGTTTTGTTTCCCAGAGATGCTCAAGTGGATATGAATCCCAGCTTTGGCTGAGCCAACAAAATAAATGGCCAGACTGGCTCTGTAGCCACTTTGTTATTTCGGCTGTGTGCTTCTTCAGGTTGTCCTTGTTATGTTGGAAGGCGAAGCGGGTTTTCTAGAAGAATCTCTCTACATTTGGCTGCTGTAATCCTCTGTGTGCAGAGCAAGCATTGAGCTGATGTTAGCCAGGTGATGAGCTGTGGCTAATTACTTAGTGAGGTCTGGGGGCTACATTTGCGAAGTAAGTGGTTCCAAACTTCTTCAATTTCTAAACAATGGAGACTCCAGAGGTTTTGGGATGGAAAGAAGAGTTCTTCTTCTTCTCTTTTTCCACCAGTATTCAGCGCACCTCATCAGTCCTTGTTTAGCCCTGACCTCTGCATCCTCTACACACACACACATTGACTAACATGAGGCCCTCTTTCGCCAGACTTCACCATAGTAAAATGTGTAAAAAGTGAAAAGGTATGAATGCTTTCTGGCGCCACCGCATCGACGTGTGATCCTACGAATCCTCTACACTTTATTTGTTCACAGTTTATAATCTCAACAAAAAAAAAATGCTGTTCTGCCAAAATTATCAGTTGCAGGGATGATTTTGATTTCAAGTCCACTTTGCTTTAAGCTAAGGCAATTTTCAAATCTTGCTTCTGTTTATATCATTTTTTTTCTGCCTTAGTCTTTGTAATCTAGTGCATGAAAAAGACTCGCGCTGATTAGAAGTGGTTGACTTTGTAGTTTGAGGTCACAAAGAGGATTTTTATACTAGGTTTGGTATGCTGCTACATCATTGTAAAAAAAAAAAACAATGGATCGGAAAGTCTAAAACATGTCGTTTGTCCTTCTGACTTCGCTTCCTGCCAGGGATGCATTACCTCCACGCAGAAGCTCCAGTCAAAGTGATACACAGAGACCTCAAATCGCGAAACGGTAACATGATCCTTTGTCCAGCTTCAGTCTTGCGATGCATTTGCTTTTGAGCAACAACAGCAAACTGCATGTTGCTAAGCTCTGACCGGGGCTTTGTGTTTTCTGGTTACAGTGGTAATGACTGCAGATAAAGTGCTAAAGGTATGCAGCAACAGTCTTATCATTTATTTATAAAGATGCACTACACATTTGTAACAGGATACTTTAACGTTCTCATGTTGGGCTTTCAGATATGTGACTTTGGAGCCTCTAAGTTTCTATCTCACACCACCCATATGACGGTGGTGGGCACTTTTCCCTGGATGGCTCCTGAGGTTATTCAGAGTCTGCCCGTCTCTGAGACCTGCGACACCTACTCATACGGTGTGGTAAGTCGATTACATGGAATCAAAATGTCACAATCGGTGGCTTTGAAATTTTTTTTTTTTTATTAAATGTATCTACACATTTAGTCATAAATTTGCATCTAAAAAATTAAGAAAATTATGATGAAAGTGAATTATTTCAGCAAAGCATTTCAGCAATTATAACTCTTAAACACAGTGATTTATATTCCAAGTGCTCATTTTAAATTCCGAAACATCCATTTTCAACAAATCGATATTATTGGAAAGTGTATTTAAGTTACGCAGTGAAACAAGTAGGTTAATCTCACTCAGACTGAAAAAAAAAAAAGATAATTTTTAGCTTACATTTAATGAAAACCTTAAATTTTGTATATTAATTGCCTATCTATGCAACTTTTGGTTGAGGCTCCTTTTGCATGAATTACCAAATCCATGCAGCGTGGCATGCAGGCGCTGCTGAAGCGTTAAGGAAGCAAAGTCTGCTGGTCTGACAGCACAGCTGCTCTGTAGGGTTTTGGTTTGGTCAGTTTGCTGGCTGGTCAAACACAGCGGTCACACCACGGTCATTAAACAAGTTACTGATACTTCCACCCAAACTGCGTCTCATGAAGCTCGTCAGCAGGAGAAAGAATGAGGCGCTCTTTTTATTAGATGGCTGCTCTGATTACAGATTTGATAAAACGCAGTAGACCGGCACCAGCAGAAGACATAACACCCCAAATCACTAAAGACAATGACGTCACGCTGGACCTCAAGCAGATCGGATCATGTGGTTCCCTATTGTTTTTTCCAGACTCTGGGACCTTGATTGCCAAATAAATGAAACACATTTATTTTAAATGGAACAGAGGTATTTGGACCACCGAGGAACAGCCCCGTAGTTACGTCATTATTTTTGCTTGAACAAAATGAATGTGAGATCTGTAGCCCATTTCTGGGGCTACATCTCCTCATGGTGGCTCTTAACACACCGACAGCCTGGGTTTCTTCTTGTGAACTTTTAAAACAGGGTCTTTGCCTCACAGTTCTCTCAAGACCGTGGTCATTCCTGTGGCTTTTTTCTACCACATTTTATTCTTCCACTCAACTTTCTGTAGTTAAAAACTCAGTAAACATCCAGCTTTTTTTTATTATTATTTTTTTTTAGCAATGACCTTATGTATGCTGCCCTCCCTGCGGAGTCTCGCTGACTTGCTGCTGTACGACTGTCAAGTCAGCAGTCTGTCCTGGGTTGTAACAGAAACATACCATTACTACATTTGCACTTATTTTTTTATTGTTCATATGCAATATCCTAATTATCTGAGGAACTGAATCATTAGTTGTAAGTGCTAGTAATAAAAATTCAAAGAAGTAAACACTTAAAATGTACTTTTGGTGTGAGTTTATTTAAATAAAGGACATAGTTTCCTCAGTTTTGGGCCAGATTGTCTCTTTGTAAATAATCCTAATGCCTTGTCGCCAGGTGCTGTGGGAGATGCTGACTCGGGAGGTTCCTTTCAAAGGTTTCGAGGGGCTTCAGGTTGCGTGGCTGGTGGTGGAAAAGCAAGAGGTACTCCACGCATGCTCACACACCTTCACTAACCCGCCGCCAGCATGCTGACCCATCAGAGTCCCGGACAGCCAAAGGCACAATGCGATGCTCTCATGGTTTCCACTGTGAGCGCTTTTGGCTGAGTATTTATAGGCGTGATGTCAGGTCTGTGTTCATGTAAGACCTGGATACACAGCAGCGGAGCCCGATCAGGCTTTCTCCAGGCTAGAGGCTTTACAAGCACGAGCGAGGGAGAGGGAAAAATGTAGTGATGGGAGGGTGGATTTTAGAGGTTTACAAGTGGTAGGCTGTGGTGGTTACACAAGGTCTGTGTTTCAGCTAATGACCTCAGCAGCCACACATTTACACACACGGACACACGGACACTGGTGGTCAACAAACAACCAGGAGAACATGATTCCGGCATAACTACTGGCTAATCTCCAAATACTCTCCCTAAATAACTCAGGGCTGTGTCTCTCTCTTCCTCTTTCCCAGTCTGTCTGATTTCCTCTCACCATAGATACACATCTCTTCCTGACCCTTCAACTCACCCTCTCTCCACTCTGAGTCGCAGATATTTTAGGATTAATCCCCAATGAAAAAAAAAAAAGTTTCCATTTACTGCCCTGGGTTATGGTGCCGTTTTGGCTTATTGGGACCTATGATTATGCCGCCGGGGGTTTTAAATCTGTAAGTTAACCGAATTGAGTTTCTGCTGATTATTAGAATATACTTCAAGACGTTTTCTGCAAATGTTTGAAAGGATGATTTTTTTTTTTAACTTTTAAATTAACTGAGCTCAGCTGTGCTTTCAGTTAAAGATCCACGTTTAAAAGTACTGCACTTATTTGAACGGACACAAAAAAAAGCAGCTTGTATTGAACAAGTCTTCATGTCTCCATTACCTTGTCATGTTACAACCACAAATGTCCTTCAGATGGGAAAACTTTCAATTTCCAAGTAAAAAGCCAGAGAAAAACAGCCTACATATATTCACAAGGCTTTACTGATGTCCCCTAAACACACCAGCCCAACCTATTGCCTTCAGAAGTCCCCTTACGTTTGAGCAAACTCCGCTGTACATAAATAACAAAAGTTTGGCCAAGGAGACCGTTAGCCAAAGAAGGTGCTAACACACCAGTGGTAGCTCTGGAGGAGCTGCAGGTGGGAGAATCCTCTGAAAAGACAATATTAGTCAGACACTAATACGAGTCTGAGTTTTATGGAAGAATCTAAAGAAGAAAGTCAAAACAAATCATTGAAAAAGGCTGTAATGTGGAACATTTCATTTTTGAGGAATTTAGCTGGAAATGTATCAGAAGAAGTACAATGATTAAGTTCTGGCTGGATGTTTGGGGGGGAAGAGCACAAACTGTTCCCAGATGGGAAAAAAAAAGCAGTAAATCTAAGTTACTTGACAGGACAATTTTTTTTTTAAAAGAAATCATGACTGATTACTGGATCGAAAAGGGCAGCTCTTCCAAAGTCCCAATGATGTCGTTCAAAACCCATCTTGTCATTTAGTTGTAATTGTGGCTGCTGACAAATGACAGCAAGCTAATGTGCTAAGCTAAAATGGCAGGTCTGGCAAACGTACCTGCTGCGCATTAGCGTGCCTGGATTGTCACCATAATGTTATGATCCACCAAAATAGGAGGAAGTGCTGCCTCACAGGGCCCGTTTACTCATCTGCTCTTCTTGAATGCCATTGTTGCATATTTGGTCACAGATAGTTTCTTTGTGTGTGTGTGTGTGTGTGTATCTAGAGGCTAACCATTCCCACCAGCTGCCCTGCGAGTTTTGCAGAGTTGATGCGGAAATGTTGGCAAGCAGATCCAAAGGTAAGACAAACTGCCTGTGGGGAAAAGTGTGAAACATTTTGTTTCCCTCGGTGGAAAAAGGAAGTTTTCACATTCTATTCTCGGTCTAATCTGCAGGAACGACCGCAATTCAAGCAGGTGCTGCTAACCTTGGAGTCCATGGCGAACGACAGCAGGCTGCCAGACCAGTGCAACTCCTTCCTACATAACAAAGACCAGTGGAGGTACACACGCATAAACACACAGACTGGCGCATAAATGAAAGATGACGCATAAAAACCGCTGAATGATCAGAAGCACTCGACGATTTACTGTGGACGCACAGGGTATTCAACAACACCGCACACATGCGTACATGCAAAAGTCTGTGTGAATCTGAAACGCAGAAGAGAAGCTGCATAAGTGACCCTGTACTCAGCTTGGGTCTATATTAAGCTCCCTGGAAAGTGTCCATGGAAGAGATTCCTCTACTCCTCCACAGGGACGGAGGAGGGGGTACACAGAAAAGTTGTGGGGTGGAGGAGGGTGGATGTGGGACATAGAGAAAAAACATCTCAAAAGTCAAAATGGAGAAGTTTAGGGAGGAACAGTAAATGTGTGTGTGAAATCTGAAATGTGGGAGAGAGAGAGAGAAACATACGAGGATGGAAGCAAAAACAAGGGCGGACTGACGAAAGGAGGGAAGGAGATGTGGGCATTGGACCAGAGGAAGGATGGTGTGAGATTCTGTGCATATTTAACATGAGCACAGCGAAGGCAATCATTTCTGAGTGAAGGTTTGGGCATGGATGGAAAAACTTGGACACAGAGGTGGCTTTGGGGGTGAGGGGGGAGGCAAAGCGCAGAAGGTGAAGGGGCGGGATGAACGTGTGGGGAAGTGGTGCACTGAAGGAACACAGGAGGTATGGCCGTGCATCCAGGCTCGGTCTATATTTAGCTGCTGAGAGGTGATTGTTTGTGAGAGCGTGCTTAAAGATCACAGGCAGGCCCTCGCTCCAACAGTGACCTTTTGTGGAAGCAGACGGTACTGCAGCAAAAAACATGCTACATCGTTATTCTGTTTTTGTGATTTTACAGGCGAGTCGTAAAAGCACTCTTGCAAGGAATCTGTGGATAGATGTGAATGAATTTGTTTCATAGCTGTTCTCAGTTTTCATTGATGGGACTTCCTGCTTTTGGAGATCTTTCAGTCTTCTTCATGTGGTCAGACAGGCCTCTCAAAAGTGATTTTCATTTTCATGCTGCAGGTCAGATAGTAATCAGACCTGTGTGTAGTGTGGCGTGAAATTGAACCCTCCCCCATTTATTTTTTTAGAACAAGGTAAATAGACTTAAGGTAAAACCAGATTCAGTTTTTCTTTTTCTTTAAACATTTTTTTAAATGCTTTTTTTTTTTTAATTTACAGACATGATCTTTGATATAAATAAGGAAAAGCCAAAGTAATATGAGTGGGGATAAATACTCTTTTGCAGCATAGTATATAGAATTTTAGTCTTGCCAATGGCTTTAAGTTGATATTTTGGAAATAGAACAAGTACATTTTGGTTTAAAAAATGGTTGAGATGCTGTTATTGACATTTTTTAAAACAAAATAAAACTCAAAGTCTAAATGTGTTTTCTTTCAGCGTGCAAGACAATGTAGATTTTTCTTTTTCTAAAAAGTAATGCTCTGCTTGCGTAATTAAAGCAGCTCGGCGCATTAAAACAGCCGATTTGGCATTTCATAGATTTCCTTATTTTGAGAGGCTTTTGATGTGCAGTTAGGCTTTTGGTGGTTAGTCATGACTAATATTTTATCTGCATGCATCTTTGCGTTGACTTTGGCAGATGTGAAATTGAATCAACCCTTGAACGCCTCCGGAAGCTGGAGAGGGAGCTGTACTCCAAGGAGAAGGAGCTGGAGGAGAGAGAGAGGAGGCTCAAACTGTGGGAGGAGAGGCTGATGGAGAGGTCCAACATGACTCCCAGTCCGACCTCTTTACTCATGGACCGCTCAAACATTTCCCCGGTAAGAATGAGCCATAAAATACCGTTAAAACTGGATGCGTTCGGAGAGCTTTTCCATCACTTCGTCTTTTCCTCTTTTGATCAGTTCTTCACACCAATGTCCATCGGCTCCTCTGGCTCCTTCTTCCGCTCACACTCCCAGGACTCCAACAGCGCCAGCCTCAGCAGCGCCGGGGTCAGTAGCGCCGGTGTCAGCTGTCTCCTCCGCACACTCAGCAACGGAGACACAGAACGAGGGAGCAGCGCCGTCATGGAGAGGGGCTTGGGTTCTCTCGACAGCGGCAGGCTGCACGTCATGCTCCGAGGGTTACAGGGGAGGTTCGAAGAAGACAGGGAAGACGAAGGTACTATTGAGGAGAAAGATTGGGGGCATAAGGAGCAAAATGATAGCGGGAGTCTTGAGGGGGGGAGGGTGCAGGTAACACTCAGGAGCTTCCCGGGAGGCGTCGTCGAGAGGGAGGAGAGAACCTGGGAGGAAGGGGACAGGGAGCGAGGCGGCATGCAGAGAAGCAGAGTGACCACGATAGTTCGAGGGTACTCAGGAGGATTCGGCGAAACAGAGGAGCAGGGTGAGAAGGATGGGGGGTGGGAGACAGAAAAATTAGGGGATAAATTAGAGGAGAGAGGGGTGGAGGGAGGGATTGAGGGAAGCAGGCTGCCGTCCATGTTTAAGGGTCTCCGAGGGAGTTTTGGTAGCTTGGGGGACATGCTGTCCTTAGACATGGATGAGATGGGGGAGATGGACAGACTTGGCGACATGGACATGAATGTGAACATGGGCGACCTGGGAGTGATGAAGGTGAGGGGTCAGGGCGTCAGGAGCGAGGTGGGCGTCAGAGGTCGCAGGAGTGACATGGGGGTTGTGGTCCAGGGAGTCAGGGGTGACCTCAGCGAGGCCATCAGCCAGAAGATAAGAGGCGAAGTCGGGGTTGTCGGTCTCTCCGGGATGCAGGTGAGCATGCGGGCGTCTTCCAATCAGAACTCTGTGAAGAGCTGCAGCGTGCGACACGGAACAAAGATCAACATGGCGACCTCCGCCATGGACATGATGGAGCTCGACTGGTCCGACAGCGACTAGGAAGCACATGGGGGTAACATGCGGTCACGGCAAAGGAGAAACGGGAAAAAAAAACGGTTTAACTTGTTTGCACAGAGAGCATGTGACCTACGGGTTGTGTCGCAGCCTTCAGATGAGGCAGATGCAAATCATTTTTTAACGAAGTTTAATAATGCACCCATGTGTTTCAGGAGAAAGCACAGCAATCCGAGCCCCTTTCAGACATCAGCTTTTTAACACGACGACTGCAACGACAATGGCGGTCAGTTTTTCAAAGGCCACTTTTACATGTCTCGTATATCTCCTATACGTGGAGATGTACGAATTCATTCATTACAGAGATTAGATCAGCCGTCGACAAGAATTTTGAATCCAGCTGCAAGTATGTTTGATTTTCAGCTCGCCTGGTCTTACCAGTCAGACTGAATGCACCTTGCATAACACCTTGTGTATACCCACCGTTTCGCCGCAGAAGCGCAAACATTGTCTGCAGAGCGACTGTTCTGTCGTTTCAGCCAATCGCACATTTCAAGTTTTGCAACAGTTTCTGCACAGTGGGAGTGGTGCTAAAAAAACACACAAAGAACATCAAGAAGAAACATTCGATTTTACAACAAAATGCTCACTTTGCAAAGTGTCACACTGACTTATAGAAACAGCTAAAATGTAACACTTATAAGGTCAAGCGTTGTAGTTGGAAGTCTTTACGCCATAGATTCTTCTGCATTCATTTGCTGAACGCATGCAGATTTGATCTGCAGTGACATCTGTTGCTTGAAATAGGTACTGCAGTGAATGCCTAAAGCAAGGGTAAAAAAAAAAAAAAAAGCCAAAGGGACATTCTTTACACATAAACTCTTTCGTGATGCTTAATATTTCAAGGTGTCCCAGCATAATAGATCGTTGCAACATAAAATGGAGTCAGACAAAGCACGAAAGATAGATCAGGTTTCTGGACAGGAAACTACTTTCAGACATTGAGACATGTCTGCAGTTCTTTCACACTGCAAGACTTGTGCCAGATAAAAGGAACAAGGACTTTACTTTCAGAAAGAATATGTTTTCAAGGTGTGTAAAAGTGACCTTTGTGCTCATTCTGATATGTTCTGTCAGCATCAGATAAACACAAACAAGCGTGTCTGAAAGGGGCGACGTGTGCTGTCCCGACAAGTCCTCAGACTGACTTCACCTGTGTAGTTTAAATAACTTTTAAACTGCTGCATAACATACTGTAAGAGGTACAAGTGTGACAAAACGATGCACTTGAATGCCACACTAATAAGGCAGCACTGTTGTTTTTTTTCTCCTCCTGCTTTTAAGATATTTTGTAGTTTGTGGATTTGATTTGTTAAACATGCTTAGACTTCATCAGTTCTGTGATCTAGTGTGAGAAATTTTGGCATTTTCCGCCCCCCCTCTGTATATTGTATCATTTTTCAATAAAAAGAAAATCTGTTTGATTCCACTGCAGCAACGTTGCTTTAGTTTAGTGTAAAAGCAAACGAGATGAAATCGGCTCAGGCTATTCAGACACTGAGCAGCAGGGCCACTCCTGCCAGCACCCACTTGGCTGGGCGCTCCCTGGTTTTCAGACTAAAAGTCCACACATATGTCGGTCCTCTGATCTTGGTCTTGTAAAGCGGACATTCGTAGATGTTTCTGGTCTCCTGACGGTCGTTGGGTACGGCTCGGACTGAGATCACGGGCATGGCCGGGGTCAGCTCCTTCAGGCGAGCCTCGGCTATCGCTCCGGTCTGAGTGTCCCACCTGGCACCTGGGATGCAGTCAGAAAATGGACGAACGAGGCTGCATTTTCACACCGGATACAGACGCCATCCAAGCCCACAAAATGGGTCATTTTGTTATTCCAAAGCTGCAGCATGAATGTACAAAACAACAGTATCTACCTTCCATGTACAATCCATACACATATGCACCCTCTCTGGCAGGTTGGTTGAATTCTTCCTTGTATTTCTTCGTTACATCTACGGTAAGGTTCACTTTATCCAGAGGCCACTCATTTTTACGCGCCAGAGACTGCATCACGGCTAGAAGACGGGGACAAATTGAAGACATCTGCTCGTGATAATGTTCTTCCAGGGAAAACGGTCATGTAGGAATCAAGAGAAGTTATTATATGTCTCAGTAAAGTTCTAGCCTGTGTTACCAGTCAGGAAGGACTGCGGGTTGAACAGTCCAGCCAGCCAGACCACGCTGGGCAGAGACAGGTCCTGGGTCCAGCTGTCCAGCTCTTTACAGCGCTGCATCACGTCATTGTACCTGTTGATAAGGAGTGTCTCTCACTTTCTGTTGCACTTTTAAATAAGGTTTTAAATGTTGTTATTCACATTTTAATGCAACTTTTTTTTTTTTTTTTTTACCATTTGATATTTTACTATTTTATGTTACCACAATTTCACTTTTTTGGCCTGTATGCACACACACACACAGGAAAAGGGATTTTCATATCCCTTTTCGTAATTAGTTACGAATTTTAATATTTACTTATTTTAGCTGTTTATTTGATCAGTTTTACTTATATTATTTCATCTTCTTTTTGTTTTCACTTTTACTTTTTAATACTCAGCGTTCTCTTGTAGACACAGAGTACTTCCATGAAGCTTTTTCTTACACAGAATCTAATGAAAAAGGTTATACACATAAAGACTGATTGATCGGAAATTGTGTTGGTCACAGATACGTGCCAGCCTTTTGAGTTGCATCAGACATGATGCTAAATTATCCTTAATACCTAAAGGTACCTTCTAAAGAAGCATTCACAAATACTCCATTATAGCCGAAACACATACCATACAGCCAAGGCGTAGGTTGAAGGGTAGGCCAGTTTGGTCCAAGTATCGGGGACGTTGTCGAAGAACAAGGCTGTCTGCAGCTTCTCCATCTCTGAGGATATGGCCAGTTCACCCTTTACATAAACAACTATATTATGTCACTACGTACATGGAAATAGGAAAGTCTATCAGGCAGATTGTAGGACACAAGAGGTCTAATAATGTTCATTAATCCGTCTTTCTACGTACTTTGAGTCCGAGGTCGAGCTCCTTCAGTGAGCGGCGGATCTCGAAAATGAGCATGTTCATCCGCTCGCATTCCTGGAAGCAGACTAGGATGTACGGCGACCGCTCAGCTGTTTTGGATGTTATGTCCGACATATTGTATTCCTCTGGCAGCTTCTCCAGAATTTCATCTAAAATAGTTTTCACCTGCAAGTGAAAGTTTTTTTTTTTTTTTTTTTAATTCATCAACACACAGGGAAAAAAAAAAAACATGTTAATGACATTAGGTTCGCTGATGCATTCTTGTCAGAATCTGAGGAGAAGTTCCGGTTTTGTTACTAGTGGAATATTTTCGTTGGTTTTAGTTTTTGCTTTAGGACAGATGATGTCCACCTTTTCCTCCAGCGTCTGTGAAGCTCCCTCTCCCATCACAGCATCGGGAGATTGCAGTTCCAGCAGAGTGTGAAAAAGATTATCCGACATCACGGTGAGAAACTCGATTTCTGCATTTGGGTGCAGTCCGTAATGAACTGGGCTTTCGTGGGGCAGCATCTCATCTATGAATTCGTGGTAGCCCTGAGATGAATCAAATGCAATTAGCGGGTGAATGCGTCTGACGTACTTTCAGAGACATGCATGTAAAATGTCAAAATATGCCTTGTAGACAGTGAGGCCCTCAGGGTTAGTTCAGCAATAAATACTGCAGCAAAAAACTAGGATAATTAAACCGCTTTAGCAATATTTGCTTTAACTTACCTGATAATCCAGATTGGAGGGAACAACAAAACCTGGTGCTAACAAAAGTTTCCGATCAAACTGGGGAAAAAAAAGAAAGAAAAGAAATAAATTACTACTCTTTAGATTAATGCTCTGGACAAAGCATTAACATTTCCCTCATAGTGGCTGATGGACTTCTGATCAGCTTGATTATCAGGAGTCAAAGTGAAACAAATTCTAAGGCCGAAATGGAAATTCACATTCAATATGGCCTCCATAACGAGATGGGAAAAAATGTTTGTCCACTTTAGAGATTTCTTCTTTCTTTTATCTCACTACATTTTTGAGATTATAAATTTTGTCTCAGACTAAAATAACCTAAAAATAAAATTCAATTTCTAAATAATGATTTTATTAACTAAGGGAAAAAATGTTGTCCAAACAAAAATTTCTTCTATGTGAAAAAGTTATTTTTCTCCTAAACCTAGGAACTGACTGTCGGTCTTTCTCCATCGTTATATTTTCGTAAGGAGTGCAATTTAGGGTTCCAATATCTGTAGAAAGTTGTCCATGAATGATTAAAAAAAAAAAAAAAAAAAGTCCCACAGCATATAACTATTAACATCAAGTCTGTCCTTGGCAGAATACACCCAAATGTTCTCACCTATTTTTTAGAACCAACCTGGTTGGGCTGCATATATTCTTCCAGGTACGTCCTGCAGAGTCGTCTGTCCCAGTCATCGGTGATGTGACCTCCATACATAATCTCCCCAAACAGATACCTCAGGTCCTCCCATGGAACCTTTGTCAGTATAACTTCAACTCAATAACTACTAAATGCAAGCACCACCGCAAACAATCCCAATAAAGACACACTGCACCTGTGCATTCGCCTCCAGGTAGTTATAGAGAACATTAACCGATATAGTAAGGTCTCCGGTGTTGAACGGATATTTTCTGTTCCAACCCTGCGGTCCAAACTTTCTCCTCTCTGCCACACAGGCATGAAAGTAGCACAAAGAGAAAAGGATGGTCTTGAACTCCTGCTCGCGGCTGCACTGGTCCAGAATGTCCTGCAGAGAAGCCAGAACGTGAGGAATAAAGTATGTGACAAGAAAACATTTAGTGAAACTATTACGATAAGTCCGTATGTTTTGTGAAATTCAGAGACCTGGTCAAAGTTATCCAAAGCTGCATGCAAATTGGCGTGCATGCCTGTAGGAGGTTCATTGGTGATCTTTATGGCATTTTCCAGAATGCCCTAAGCAACACATGCAAAAAGTAATAATTTAATACTTACATATGCATTTAGCATTTTAGGCACATTATTGTGTAAATGGTTCAGAGGGACAGTGAATGAAGAGAGAAAGAGAGAAAAAAGACACTACTGTGTGTAAACAACGTTCACCTGCGGTATAATGTGTTCTTGGGGAGTAGATGTTGGCTCTGCGCTCATAAACACTCTGTAGTCTGGGTGGCTGTCCTCACAGCAGCACTCCAGAAGCTTTTCGAGCTTTCCCAGCCAGCGAGCCACCAGGTGGATGTTCTGTAATCAAACAGCATTTGTACCATACTTAAAACTCAGCTTAGTGTAGACACCAAAACCATGAATATGCATAAAATTGGTTCTTATTCATTCTTTTCTTGCAAGCAGACCTGCAGTATGACCCAGTGACCCTCCTTGGCAGCCATCTCCATGGCAACCTCAGCCACACTCTCCTGTCCTTGACCCAAAGACACATTGTGAAGCTTTCCCAGGTCTATAGTGAAACCCAGCTTTCTTCCTGGGAACACACGTGGAAAAATTTAAAGATTAGAATTGAACAAAAAAAAAAAAGAAAGAAAGAAAAATAGAAATAATGACCAGGCAATTCTGTGTAGAAACACAATGCTACTGTCCCCAATAGGTATGTGTCATGTTTTGGTAACTGATTTGTGCATGCATGCTTCTTTGTGTTTATTACCCAACGATTCCACATCTTTTAGTGGATCCACTCCAGGTGAGAGAATGAAAAACACGGGAAAGGCAGGACCGCTTTCTCTAAACGATTTAGCAAATTCGGACTTTCGACCCTCTGTGTACTTAACCCCCAGCTTCTCCTCCACAAAGTTCCTACAATGTGCAACAAAGAAGTGTACAAAAGGCTCATTCTTTTAAGAATAGATGCAAAAAATGTAAGAACCATATACGTCGATTTCGTATTCATGCAAACACGGAGCAATATCTAAAAAAGCAAAGAAAGTAAAAATGAGACCCAGATCACCTAAGAGCATATGTCATCCGGTCTGGTCTCAGGGCTCTCATCATGATCAGTTTCTGAAGGGAACTTTTCCCTTTCCATTCCTGGGGAAACGTCTCCTTCTCCGGACACTCCGACTCAACCAGTTTCTTCCAGCGCTTGGGTGAACCTTCGACGTCCCGATCCAGACCCCGAAACTCATCGGTAAAACTCATTACCTTGGCACAAACAGGCAACAGCATATGAAGCTGATTAAGCTGCGGTTTATTCGCAGACAGCACAGACAAGCCCAGTACGTCTGCAGATGTGAACCTTGATGGCGCTCCACGCCGAGCTGGAGAGGAAGTCAAGGGGACTGACATAGTTGTGGTCAATGTTGAAGCGCAGCAGGAAGTCGAGTTCTCGCACATCTATCTCCTTACTCATCATCAGCAGCTGGGAAAAAGGAAAACACAGGCATAGAGAGTTAAAAAAAAGAGCGATCTTTTTCCTTAATATTGACTTATATACACACACCTGGAAGGTGAGCTGAGCTGTAAACGTGAGCTTGTCTCTCTCAAACAATCCCCTGCTGATATAGTTGAAGGTGGAGTACGTAACGCACTCGATGAGCGTGTTCACTCTGCTCTTTACGTCCTCACAGGCCTCTGCCATCTCCACTGCCTTGTGGAAAACAATGTTGAAAGCCTGAGAGCACAAAGCATGTGGAGGCGGTTGTTACTGCGGTTCATTCATCAGACCACAGCCGTCTGTTTCTCATGCATCTTATCAGATTTATTAGATTAGAACTGCGAGTCAGCTCCCATCCCTGCCCTCTGGTTACCTTAAGGCTGAACTGGTACATGGGGTTGATCTTGTTAAGATCATTCATGATGAAGTAGAGCAGAGAAGCTCTGACGGCAACAGGGCGATAGTGCTCTCTGGCTTCATTTATTTTTACTTCGTTAACTTTGGCTTCCAGCACCTAAGAGGGAGGGATTTCAAAAAGCACGAAGAAAGATAAGATAAATACAATATCAAGTAAACAACACGCGGTTGGGAAATTTACATGCACACATCATAGAGGTAAGCTTTGATGGACTCTGACTTTTCAAATAATGCATTCAAGCCATTTTCTAGCATGGAATAATATGATACAACAACAAACTGCTGCTGTTTTATTTTCTTCTTTTTTAAACAAAAACAGGAACTTTGTGTCCAAATTAGAACGTGTTGGATTTTTTTCTCATCCACAAAGGGCAAGTTATACTTGCACGTTCGTCTATGCAAGCAATATCTGGAATAAAAGGAGTCTCTCTTTATAAGCTATCAACAACCTACTAGCACAATTTGTGGTAGATAATTGACCACTAGTATAAGTAGAGATGATAAAATAGGTTATTTCCGTGTTAGGATCTGATCTGTCTGGATGAAGCTCACATCACTGATGACTGGGACACTTGGTTATTTTTCCAGGAACGGACTAAACCTTTAAGCATTTTCCCTAAATTTCCAACAAAACAGTTAGCCCAATTTATTTGTTCCAAATATCAGTTCGGATGTGAGTCTAAGACATTTTATTGTTGAAACATTCAACTTCAACTGTATTCCAAGGTTCAACCATCTGCCGTAAACAGTCAGATGAAGTTACAAACTTCAGCAACAAGCCAGACTCGAGCCCAAGTCAAACATTTTCTGTCTCATCTCCTCAGTCAGGATGAAAACACTCATGCTACATGCGAAACAAAATGACTTTTGCATTAAATCCATCGGCCTCTGGAATCACCAACTAAACATCTGTCCATTTACTTTCATTTCGATCTCGGCAGCAGTGTGTTTTGTCGTCTCGAGTTTCTCCACCAGCACGTTGTCACCGAGAAAGTTACTCTCCGCTGCAGAGAGTCTGGTCAGCAGCTCGTCCTCCAGGAGCTTCAGTTCGATCTTAAACATGTTCTGCTGTATTGTAAGTTCGCTCTGCAGAGGAAAAAATAAAAGCTCATTAAAAGAAGCTTTGACTATGCTAATTGTAAATGACTTTGAAAGGTTTCTTTTAAAAACAATTGAAACTGGGCAATGGTAAAGCAAAAAAACAACAACTCTGTTTTAGTCCACCTTCAGCTGCTCGAGGTCTGGTCTCTCCTGGTTCACCACCTGGGCCAGGAGCTGGTCTTCCAGCCCGTCTCTGGTCACTGTAAAGTTAATGAGGGTGGTCTGGGCCTGGATCTCTGGCTTGTAGTGTGGGTTGGCAAGTTTCGTGTGAAGAATCAGTCTGAACCCAGGGTGGAAGAAACACTCTTTGTCCCCCACCTTTATGCAGCTGCAGCAGAGAAGGGAGAAAATGAGAGGAGATTTTCTTTACAAGCGAAAGAAACTAAAGCTTCTTATAAACATGTATTCTCGCGTTGGTATCGGTCTGTTACCTGCCCTTCTTTATTGTGTGTCGCCCCAGTAGAGGGTCGATGACTGGGTCAATAGTTTCCTCCAGGTTTTCAATAAGCACAGTGTCACCTGCCACTACAGCCTGCTCAATAACGTCTACATACCTGAAGAATAAATGAACATCATGGGGGAATATTGCACAAATGCACCTTTGAAGGAAAGGAAGTGTGTTGAACGTTGCTCTACAGAGCAATGATAAGTCTTGTGCACTTCCTTTACAAGCGTCTTTCAAAATGGGCTAATACGCTTTAAGCTTTTTCATACCTCGCGACGATGTATTTTGTTAGGATATTAAGTGATGGACAAGACCGTGCGTAATTGTGGAGGGAAAACTAAATCATATGAGAACAAAAGAAGGCCATTGTTGAAGTCTTTTGAACAGGTTTCCCATGCGGCCATGAAGACGACACAGCAGACATGCCTGATCGGATGAGATGAAACTAAATGTGTTCACCTGCTTACAAAATGGAGAAATACTAATGCCACACATCATCCTGAAAACACCATGGACGTGGTGCTGTGTAGGTACTGTATACCTAATTTCTTCTCAAAGATTTGTAATTAAAGTACATGAACCAAATTCAGAATATTGTTGTTGACACATAATCAAACTGTCATTGACGCAGAGATCCACCACTAAACACTAGACTTAAAGTACAGTAAGAAAGAAACTACTCACCCTCTCTGCCCCAGACTGACTACCTTCAGAGTGTTGCCATAGCGACTCTTGATCCACTTGATGCCCTGCAGCTGAGGATCAACGAGAAGAGGCCAACGTTCGCCTGCAGCAAAGCACACGTCACCTTGAGCTGTTCAGTTCCGTTTGCGCTGAAACAGAAAAGCAATCACTGTGACCAGATGATGGAGAACGTCTTAAACTTCTACTCACAGTTGATGAGAATGGTGGCATTCTGAGTGGACATTTTGTCTCCTGGTAAGCCTTCATTGTTCCACTGGGCCACTGTTGCGTCATCAGTCAGCATCAACACTGGATCTAAGCCCCCTGCCATTGGGATGGGCACCTGGCGAAATAATAAAAGAGGGGAGTATTCAAAACAGGATGATTAGCTTTCTGTGACCATGCAGCACTTGTAAGAGGACGCCCAGGACCTTCTGACTGCGCAGGAATGGCATCCAGAGGTTGTCCAGCAACTCCTGCCTGTACTTTTTAGAGAAAGAGCCGGCGTAGGAGATGAACGCTGCGGTTAGCAGGACGTCCCCGCAGAGGGTTTCCTCCTGTTCGTGATACTGAGCTACTGAGTGGGCCCAGCGCACGTTCTCACTCTGGAACACACACACAAAAACATCAACCAAACTTGCACTCAAACTGTATGGCTTTCGAACGACATGGAGTATTCATTATTAAAATGTCTGTTTCATATTCAAGATGCATGGACGTTATTAGATGCGTGCCCACCTCTAAGCCCTTGACAAGCCGATTTGCCAGCTCTATCGTCTTGTTTGTGCGGTTCACCTCTTCTTGAAAACGCAGCTTCTCTGCTGTGGCTTTCTCAAAAGCTGTTGTCAGTGTTTCCAAGTTACCATCCAGCTCCTACAGACAAACATATTTATCTGAAATATTTTGATATGACAAAATATACATAGTCCCTTTACTAAAGTATTCACAAGATTTTTAAAATTGTTTTGTCAACTTGCAGCCAGAAAATACTGAAGTGCTTTAAATCAGTGGTCCCCAACCCCCAGTCCGTGGACCTGTACCGGTCCGTGGACCAATTGCTACCGGGCCGCGCAAGAAATAATTAAATATTTCCATTTTATGTATTATGCGAGTCTGGAGGATCTTTTATTTTGAAAATCCTTTAACCGGATTCTCTCGGTTACTTGCGTGCCAACACTGAGCCCACAAGCAGCAAAATGAGTAAGAAACGGATCAGATGTCTTTGTAAAGTTTCTTGGCAAAGGGGAAAAGGCCCAGAGACGAGACAGAAGAATGGATTTATCCCGGACCGGTAGGTGAGTCAAACATTACAAGCCGCTCTGTGTAACATGCGGCGACCGGCTGCTAATGAGGCAATGAAGCTTCAAACTGCTTCGCCACGTAGAGACCAAGAACGCTGTGCATATAAGCAACACTTCGGGTGTCATTGTCTCTCGTCACTCCCAGATGGGACCGTCTCGTTGCAGAGAAACAAGCTCAGGGCTCCGTTAGTCATTATCGTTAGTTAAAATTTTCACGAAAGTAAAATGTTCGTTTTGTGGCACATCTGTATCTTATTTTGAAGGGATATGTAAACGTT
>NW_015112830.1:385036-386370 GCF_001443285.1 Poecilia latipinna
TCTATGTGACAACACCGCCCTCTGGTGGTCTTGTCATGGACTTTCACTGGCGACATTCTGTTAAGTTCTCTCCGCTGTTCTGATTTGCTTGATGACTTTCAATTGCCCCTTTCCCACCGGCAATAGAAACAACCCGGTTCGGCTCGGCTCGGCTCGGCTCGGCTCGGCTCTATTTCGGAGTGACCGCGTTTCCACCGGTGTTATGCCCAGAAACTCATGCCCAGCAATGAAGCTTCAAACTGCTTTGCCACGTAGAGACCAAGCATATAAGCAACACTTCGGGTGTCGTTGTCTCCCATCACTCCCAGATTGGACCGTCTCGTTGCAGAGAAACAAGCTCAGGGCTCCGTTAGTCATTATCGTGAGTTAAAATTTTCACGAAAGTAAAATGCTCGTTTTTGGGGCGCATCTGTATATCTTATTTTGAAGGGATATGTAAAAGTTACCATAGCGACCACAGTCTGAGCGTTTGGGCAGTGGTCGAGAGGAGATGAGTAGAGCTTGTGAGTCTTAAGTCTGGTTTAGACGGCAAGACTTACGAATTGTCGGCCGATTCTCCAAACCTCTGTGACCACAGAGCTGATAAAAGTCCAACAGGTTCGATCGGTTCGTGTGTCCAAGGCAGGAGGAACACACCACACGAACATCCCGATTCCAGAGGATAATCCAGTAAAACCCCCAACATAGCATACGGGAATTTAGAATGACCAAACACGGATGACGATGTAGAAGCAATAGTGACAGTTTGTGGACTCATTTTAAGAGATAAAAGACGTAACAAAAAGAAAAGGCGGTGGATAAAAGACAGCGGGAGCAGCCGCTCTATTTGCTGCACTATGATTTGGAAGCGACTATGTTTTTTCATAGTTAACATTTTTAACTGAATAAACATAAACATATATAATAACGAGCTTTATATAAAATAATAAACATTTCCACATATCATCTCCGATATCCATTGGACTCTCAGTTGCGCGATATGTCAGCTGTTTGGGATTCCCCTCTGTTCTTACGTCACCACGCTTTCTGATTGGCTACCTGTCACATTCAGCAGGTTGTATTCTCGTTCCCAGTCAAGGTAAACCCCACAGGCTGCGATAAAAAGGCCAAGACAACCCAAATTGGGTATATTCAGGATTTAGCGGGAACACCAACATGCAGAACCTTATCTGACGGTTCACGACCCCCCTCCCCCACCCCCGGACCGCAGCAAAATTTTCCAAGTCTTGACCAGTCCGTGGTAATAAAAAGGTTGGGGACCACTGACGTACAAGATGTTTTGACACAAAATATCCCTTTTTCTCCACAATTTTTTTAATAGTAAAGAGGGTTAG
>NW_015112830.1:389454-406957 GCF_001443285.1 Poecilia latipinna
AATAATAAACATTTCCACATATCTCCGATGTCCACCGGACTCTCAGTTGCGCGATATGTCAGCTGTTTGGGATTCCCCTCTGTTCTTACGTCACCACGCTTTCTGATTGGCTACCTGTCACATTCAGCAGGTTGTATTCTCGTTCTCAGTCAGGGTAAACCCCACAGGCTGCGATAAAAAGCCCAAGACAACCCAAATTAGGTATATTCAGGAGTTAGCGGGAACACCAACATGCAGAAGCCTTATCTGACGGTTCACCCCTCCCCCTTGCCCCCGGGCCGCAGCAAAATTTTCCAAGTCTTCACCGGTCCGTGGTAATAAAAAGGTTGGGGACCACTGCTTTAAAGGGATTTTTATACTGACCAACATACAGAGGTGCATAACATAAGCTTTAATATTTCACAAATAAACATGAGTGAATAGTGGTGCATGATGTATTCAATCCTTTTTAATATACCATATCTAAATAAGATATAGTGTAAAACACTAACAATCAGTAAATAGTGTGCAACGAGGTGTTAGCATTAGTATATCTGAGCAGTGGAAGACATTGTAAGACAAGAATCAGAAGAAATGCCATAAGCCATGTAGCAAAGATGGTGTGGTTAGATGAGAAATAAAGGAATAAAGTATATATATGATTTATGTTCACAGCTCTCCATCCGGTCTGACTCAGAGTGTTTGGAAAGAAGCATGGGAACCAAGTAAAAATATGCCGCATTTCTGTAAATAAAACCAACTTGTGCTTCTTGAATCTTTTTGGTTCTGGTTTAGTTAGCCCAACATTTAAACATGAGCCAAAAAAAAAAGAGAAAGGAACTCACTGAAAGTTTTTTCCTGATGACTTCTAGTTTCTCAGCAGCTTCTAGTAAATCGCCATTAGCCTGAGAAAGACACATCCTCTTCATCTCCACCTGACAGGATACCTGGACAAACACACATACTTCATATCTTATCGAGTAAAATGAATCTCAAACGCAATTATCTTCACCGTGAATAAAATATAAACTAGAGGAGGTGATGCACTTACAAAGATCTATCCAAGGCAGCACAAAATTTAGGGAGAAGCACATCTGTCAATAACAACTCAAACCCATCACCTTTCACTTAGCTTTGGGGGAAAGGAAATATTTGTTGCAGCTGGGGTTTCTGTGTGCACCTCATGGAAGTGGATGATGTTGATCACCCAGGCACAGAGGCCAGCAGCGGCTGAGGACTTCTGTCGCACAAACTCTGGGTTGAACTCTGGGTCTTTGAGGTAGTCGTCTCTTACGCACCTCACAGTGGCCTCGGGGATGTGCTCTTTGTCAAAGTTCACCAACGCCTGCAGGAAGTCATCGATCTGGACAGATCAGAACAACAACAACGCAGTTCTGCAAAGATTCTATTCTGATTCCTGCATGCGCTATTTTTTTAATCAGATAATCATGAGGAAACAGACGATATGAAGGAGGCTCTAAATGTAGTAACTGCCACCTGATGCCCTCCTGTACGTTTCGGTTTGACGAACATCATGCAATGCTTCACCTTGCTCATGACCATCTTGGAGGCCTTCCAGCTGCGATCTTTGGGGATTCGGCCCTGAGGGGACAGCAGCACCAGGACGGCTGCCGAGACGTTGGCGACAATAGCTGGAGGGTTGGGAAACGTCCTGAGCTCCGTCAGATTCAACTGGATCGCACAGATATACAAGAACACATGTGCTTGTGAGTTTGTCTTTTGCATTTTGAAACTGAAAGACGTCAAATAATTTATTAACAACGTGACATTTGATAAATGCATCAATTACAGAGTGAGGTAAACTGAGTTTATTTGGATTTACTACCCTATTGAGCGTGTTAAGAGCTGTGTTAGCTGCTTGTAGAGCGGGTTCAGCTTTGGCCAAGTCGTCCTCTGTCTCCTGTTGCTGCTTTGTCACACTAGCTTGAATTGCTTCCACCTAAATAATTATGAAAAATTACAGATTATCAATAGTGCCACTCTGCTTCCCCTTAACTGCAGACATGAAGTAGCTCCATATATAATCTGGTGCAAGTCATCTAATTTAAACTGAAGCAAAAGTCAAATGTTTTTACCTTCTTAGAGAAAAAAATGTGATATTAAATAAACCTTATACTGTGTTGTACTAATAATAATTAGCTGGTGCCAAATTGTCGGCTGTTTTAACCCTTTCATGCATAGTGGTCACTGCAGTGGACAGCTGTCTAAAAGCCATCTTCTTGTGCTTCTTGTGGATATTTATGTTATAAATGCACACAGACCACTGAAGTGGACACTAATGCAAATACACCATCAACTACTGGCCATCGGCTGCAAATGCAAGAAATTATTTTTGTTAAATCCAATATGGCCGACAGACAAAAAAAGCATGCCAACCGACCCGGTCCCTCCTTCTACTGTAGACAACTCTTGCAGGTAAAAAAAAAAATATTGTGACATCAGATAACCCCTAAAGATCAATACTACTGATGTATTCTTCAAATATCTTTGTATTTGGAGAAAATTCCAATTGATCACATAAAAATAAATAAATAACTTTTTTTTTACATTTTTTTTTCCTACAAAGGATCATAATTCATGCATGAAAGGGTTAAAGAAGCATAAATAGGATTCACAATAACTGGGAAACAGCTTGAAAGCTCATAAAGACCATTATGTCACACATTCTACACCTTTTGCTCCTCGGCGTCAGCCACAGCCCTCTCTTGGTTAAGCTTGTCAGTCTGTTGTCCTATCTTGGCAATCAGAGCTTCGATATCCGAGTTCCTTTGCCACAGCTCCACTTCCTGCACTGCTAACTTCACCTTAAGATCCTCCACCTAGCAAATATAAATACTTTAAACAATTAAAAAAGAGCAGAAACTTATTTTAGTATTCTCTTTGTATCGTGCTCATTTTCTGACCTGTGACGCAGTGTTCTTGAGTTTCTGCAGTCCGTTCTCTAGCCTGTCCATTTTCTGGGACAGCTCCCTGCGTTTCTTCCCCAGCAGGTTGTCGTACAGCTTCATGAACTCGAGGAAACTCTTCGGAGTGGTGTAGTTGAAGTGCTTCTCATTCTGCTGGTACTTAACGCTCACCTTTCAGAGAGCCAATCGGTAAATCACGCTCATAAAAGGACATGGAGATCGATCATCTCTAATGAGCTTTGCTGTTTTTCTCACCTCATTGACACTCGTATGAGCGTAGGAGATGAAGTCACTAATGGAGACCCTTATTTCAGGCTGCGCAGAATGAGCATGGGAGTAGATTGAGAAAGTAAATACAAAACAGTATCAAACCTAAATTATGTTTTGGTTTGCCAAAAATATGAGCATACAACTCTTCTACCATATTTTATGTGAACTTTCTTACATATTAACATAAAGCAACCTAAACATTAAGTTTGTTCTATGTTGTGTTTTTTAGGTCACAAACCAGCATAAAAACACAGCACAACTAAAAATGAAAACTGGAAGAACGGTAGGAAGAAAGCTATTGTTGAATCAAAGTTATATTCGGTTCCATATACAGTTTAGCCACAAACCATGAAGGAAGGGGACAGCAATGTGTAGAAAGCAAGTTTCTGCTCATATGAGAGAAATTAAGATTAAATGTTGCCAGTGAAGGAGAGCTAAAACATCACAACCACCTGGTGATGGCAGTTTCACGCTGTGGGGATCGAGGGAATAAACTAAATGGTTTCCAAATTTCTTGTAGTCATTATTGCTGTTAAAGGCATTTTAAATATTGACTTAAGGGGCTTGAAGACAAGAGTGTTCCTCACTTTATGCACCATAATGTGTTGGCCAACCATATAAAATCCCACTAATTAATTCTGATTTTACTCATTGTAGTTTGACGAAATGTGAAAAAGGTCATTTGTTATTACCGCTTTTTGGAGGCGTTACTGTATTTTAATATGTTCTCACCTCCAGTCCCGGTATCTTGTCTATGAATGTAGTGCTGACGGACTGCAGAGCAAGTTGAGGCCAGGGGTGAAACCAGTCGATTGCGGTGCAGTTAACCAGAGCTGGAAACTTGCGCGCGCGTGTACGCAACGTGAATCCAACTGGTGAGAAACATAAGACCACCTGAAGAAAAGAAACGACTTGAAAAACATTAGTTAAAGAAGCGTAAACAAGAACTGGTGAGATGTGAAGTATTTAAATTGAATGGACGGGATTTTAGACCTTAAGCTGTCTTCTTATTCGCTCGATAAAGAAGCTCCAGCAATTGTCTCTGCTGTCTATGAGTCCTAACCCCCTTAGCTCCATGCGGATCGATGCTACAATCATATCCACTTCCTCATCGTTGAACAAGTCAGGAATGTCTCCTGAAACACAGACATATATGCAAAGAATCAATTTTTTTCCTACTATTGCCTAAAACATAAAATAAATAACCTGCTGTGATCGAAAAAGTCGTCTGAATCAAAAATCGTAAAATAGTTTATAGCTATCGAAAAATGGTCCAGTTCTGAGATTTTTTTTTCATTTTGTTTTATCGTCTAGCCTTATTTAAAGATCCTTGCTATGCTGAACATTATAAAAAAAATAATAACTAGGCTAAACATCCAAATATAGCTGATCACATCTGATAACCTTGGCGCCTTAAAAGAACAGTAAACAAACCTGAAGCCAGCATATCATTGATGAGCACCAGAAAGCGTTCATCTGGAATCTGGGCATCGGTATGTAAGAATACCGTTCCAATGTTTTTCACTCCCACTTTTATGTACAAGGCAGCTATATCACTCTGCAGATTGTTCAAACATAGATATATTAAATACAAGTGAGAAAGACAATGAAAATATTACTTTCTGACATATGGTCGTAAGAAAAGAAGCTCAAAAATGGGCGACAGACTTTGATGCATTTTGTTTCTGGTGTGTTCACCTTCAGGTCATTGATGCCATATCCTTTCCGTAGTGTGATCTGAAAGACCTCCAGCGAGCTGAGAAAAGCAGCCAGTCGACACAGACTCTGCTTTCCGCTGCCGCCTACCCCCACCAGCAGGGCGTTACCATAAGGGGCCTCCAGGATGCGACTGATCCGACAACTGAATCAAAACAGAAGAATTGAACACTAATTGCCTAGCCGGTATAGGTCGATAGCTAAAGCTGACAAACAGGAGTCTGCGCAAGTTTCTTACATATGTTGGACGGCTTCTTCAAACAGCACTAGGTCCATGACGGCATGAAGCTCATTATAATGCTCCAAAGCATCAGCCAGTGTCTTCTGAAGCTTCTCCCAGTCTGAAGCCTGACAATTGAGAAAACAACAAAGTTGCTTAAAAACAGCAGCTGGTTACCCTTTTAAAGAGAAAGTTATTCAGTTAGCAAATTATGATGCAACTATTCTGAGGAGGGACATGACGGCATAATTTTAGCCCCAAGATCTCAGAGTGATGGCAAACTGTTCTCGCTTAGGAGTCTGTTAGAAACTACCTCATTGGTTTGCAGGAGCTTTACGAAGTGCAGATTGAAGAGGCTGTGAGTTTTATGACACACACGAGTGAATAATGTCATACCTGGTGATAACGTGGCTCTCCTACTCCCTGGAAAAAGTGAGAGTACACCAAAGGCTGATGGATAAACATGGAGTCATCTATTCCCTGAAAAGAAACGAGAGTAGGAGTGAGACTAGAAGAGTGGAAATATATTTTCCATTGTCTGTTTTCTTATCTTTGAAAATACCTACATTTCCAGAATGTTTCATGACCGTGCAAGGAATCTTATTATAAAGATAAAAGCATTCGTCCTTACCTCAAAGTATCTTTTCCCGGTGTCCAGCAATATTTTATTAAAGAGTTCAACATCCTTCTCCTCCATCAGCTTGTCAGAGTAGACTCTGGAGCTCTCATGGAGCCACAGATGGACCAGGTCCGTGGGATAACGGATACATTCTGGTAGGGCAAAGAGGATACCCTATGCAAAAAGAAATCATGGAAAAAAACATCAGATTACATTTAATAAAAGTACTAATTTTGCTGAATGAACTGAGCAATCTAAATCTCCAGGTATTTGCTTTTTTTTTTCTAAATTTTTACACACAGTTTAAAGTTTCCTTTGAATAAACAACATAGTTGTTTCATTTGGAAGAGGATCAAATAACGGTGTATTTTCTACCTGAAATATATTGGAGAGGTCTCTCAGGTTGAAGATATAATGGAAGCGTATGGCTGTTGGGAGAAAGTTCTGGCTAATCTTTTGATGAAGACAGATAGCTGCCTAGATGAGAAAAAACGACAACGATGAAAGAGAAACTAAAGATTTGTCTACTGAAACATGAATAAGTAGACAAATGTTGCTCTGAAGCCGGCGGTGAACCTGAATGAGAGTTCCAACCGAACGAGAGACTCCAAAGCTGAATCCTCCTTGGAGGAAGTGAGCCGACAGGATGCTGGAGAAGATGGTAGCCAATGCATCAGCACCAGGGAAATGTACTGCAAACACTGCAAAATGTCTCTGGAAAAGAAAAAAAAAAGAAACATATTTCTGTTACAACTATTACAAATGTTCAACTTTTTAAACTAAAATCTTTCAAACTGCCAATATAATGGTGAATAAGGGATTCAGTAAAAAGTCTGTGACCGACTGTACCTGCAATCTGGGGTTGATGGAGAAGCTTCCAGCTGTCGGGTTCATGCAGGTGATATACTGGCAGTTGTGTATTTCCTTCAAGACCAGCCTCTGTCTGTCATACCTAAGACGGTTCAGTAATTTGGATTTAGATAAACCACCACACTCTGGACTGAACTGTAGCTATAAATTTAAACAGCGGCGCTGTTTGGTTGTCTTGCAATACTTACCAGTGACTATAGTCAAGATGCTGGCGAATGAGTGTGTGTGGTTGGACAGTCCCGTAAGCGTCCACCTCAGGCATGTTGAGGTCATCTATGAAGTAGATGAGCCTCTTAGCGGTAGGAGGAGCAAATTTTCGCCCAGCTTTTTTCTCCAGAGGTTTCTCCAGAACACCTGAAGGACATGGAGAGACTTAGAAAATAAGCCATCATTTGGCACATATCACATTTTAGCCGCCAACGTGTGAATGGAACGAGCTGCAACATTTGTCACATTGCAACCACAAACTGTAATGTATTTTCTGGGATTTTATGTGATTGACCAACACAAAGTATTACATAACTTTCAACTGGAAATAAAGTCACATCCTTCAATTTCTTTTGCACGCCTAAAAGATCTAAAAAGTGTGGCCTGCAGTGTTTTCAAAACCTTTTTATTTTGATAATCCTGAACAAAATCCAGTGCAACCAAATGATTATTCACACACACACACACAAAAGCAGCTGAGGGGATTGTTGTAACTAGAGGAATGGCAGAAATTCACAATTAATGTGTGAGGATCTGCTAACAGTTCACTATTTGTTGTGGACTAAACAAACAAATAGTGAACTTTTTAGAAGACCAGCAAATAAAAGCGACTAAAAGAGTGAAAGGTAGTTTCACATAGAGTTTGCAACAGGCCATTTAGGGGACAAAGCAAGCATTAAGAAAAAGGTGCTCTGGTCACACAGGTGTACATCATCCTCACAGTCACAATCACCATGGCAACACAGAATAGGGAAGTCGGAAAAAGGTGATAGGAATCTGGAAGGAGCTACCTGTAGATCAGTCCTAGAAGAAAACATGTTACAACGAACAAAAGATTTATGACAGAGGCAAAGGTTCAACTTTAAAACTGAACATGCAGCTTAGTAAAGTTTTTTAACAAGGCTTGAAACTTAATGGTCACAGATACCATCCATCCAATCTGTCTGGGAAAAAAAATAGCAAAGCTTTCAGTAATTAGATGTACAAAGTTGGAAGAGGCATACCATCAAAGACTTGCAGATGTAACTGCAGCAAAAAGTGGCTCTATAATGTGCATACGTGAAAACTATTCTTCTATGTCACAATGCACTAATTCTTAATAGACTACCGCATAAAAATCAATTAACATACATTGAAGTCGGTAGCTAACAAGACAAACATTTAGGGAGTTTGAATACTGTAATTCTTCTAAACTCATCATACTTCCAGTCTTGGTTTCGGTTTGATAATCCAGCATTGTCTTGTAACCATTTCTAGTTTTGTAGCGGTTCTTACGTTGCAGCATTGCTGATGTGGTGTAATAATTGAAGGGCACTTTTGCCACCATGAAGTTTTCTTTCAGTTTGGTGACTTTATCAGACACCAGGATGGTTTTGCCCACGCCTGCGTTGCCCACCAACATGACAGGTTTTCCTTTTTGCAGCAGCAAGTCCATGAAGTACGTGAGACAGATGGTTTCTGGGGTGTGAACCAGCACTGTCTGAAAATAGACGTTACATGTTGCCCTGAATCAATGACTTTGATACTGACACGTAGAGTATTTGTGATCACAATCACAAACCTGCAACGGGACATCAGGTTCCAGCTCAAACGGCACCATTTTCTCACTCCAAGGTGTAAACTTTTTTGTCTCAGAATCGATGTAATAATCAAAGACTGAGCCTTGAGAAGGAAACTTTACAGCTCTCATCTCTTTGGACCACCAGCGGCTGAACTCAGTGCGGTAATCATTCAGCTGGAATGGATATAATCGAAACACAATTGTGTGAAGTGGTTTAATAATGTGTGCTGATGTCAGTTCATGATCATGCGATTACTTGATCACTACACACATGATCCTGAAAGAGAGCGCCTCCGAAGGCCCAGACACAGGCGAAGACAAAGTAGATCTCATACAGTTCTCGGGGGGAGTCTGGTGGAGTGTTGTCCTCTGTCAACAGGCAGTCCAGCAAGGAGCAGAGAGTCTGATTGACCAAAATATAGAGATGCTACAGTGTACTTGAAGAGACAACAAAAAAAGAGCCTCTGACTCGGTGTTATTGAGAAGACCAACCTGTACCATGCTGTTTTCTGGAATGGGGGTGATGGTTTTGAGGTTACAGCGGACTTGCTCCAAGCAGTAAGGCACATACTTATCAAACAGAATGGTGAGGTTGGCCCGCTCTGATTGGGCCTGTCGGGTATCTATCCAACTTGCCACGTACCTGTGAAATGCGCTGTGTAAATCAAAAACCGAAAGCCCGAAAAACAACCAATGCATACTTTATGGTGTGAGTTTAGGGTTATCTCTGGAGTCTTACGAGCTCCAGCCGAGGTCCTGTGGGTTGACGAAGAGTATTCCTGCCCTGGACACCGTGGCTGGGGTAGCCGCCCTCAGATGGGAGATCTCAAAGAGCAGACGCATGGAGGAAGATAAACTGATCCGTTCATTGCTGGCCAGAGTCAGAACCTGAGGAGTAAGAGGACTGGAAGTATAAGTATGTGGTATAAGCTGAAAAAACACCATCCCAATTCAGTGACTTGGAATGGAATATAAATAAAAACATGCCTAAAATGTATAAGGTGGTTTTCTCTTACTACTGTAAACATATATTGTAGCAAATTAACAAGGAGTGATGTCTCACTTTATTGTCATCCATAACTGTGTTGAGAGACTCAATCCACATGGGGTCAATGTCCCCATCTAAAACTATCCATTTTGGTCCATCTTGGGTCACTGAGGTCAACTCTCTCATGGTGTTGGAGAAAAGACCTAATGAAAGAAATAATGAGTTTCATATGGAGCAAAATCTATTAACTATCAAACAACAAAAAACCCCTAATGTTTATATCACGTTTCAGTAATTCTCAAAGGTTTAGGAATTAACTATGCTATGAACTGGAATAACTCAAATTTAACGGGCGGGGGTAATTTAACAGGATCACTGTTTATTTTGACTATGATCTGTGTTTATTAAATTCTTTGATAAAAAACAAAAACAAAAAAGTGTGTAAGCTTCTCACCATCTTTCCACTCTCTGGTAGCAGGATGCAGATATCCAAACAACTCATCTGTGGTTACAGCTTTGGGGTTGATATCGGTCCATACTGACTTGTTCTTCGTGATAGAATATGTCCTGTGGAGGGTCTTCAAGATCTGCAAAATAAACAAAAAAAAAAAACAAAAGCCAAAAATGTAATAACACATAAAGACAACAACTCTTCCGTCACTGTTAATTTAATAAAATAACATATGTCAACAGATGCGTCGATTAGGTACAAGGTAAGAAGTTAAAACACTTGAAAAGTCTTTAAAAATGAAAACAAAAATTCTGTTTTGTTTTTATTGCCATTGATGAAGTTATTAACCTGACTTTTTCCAGTTCCAGGCCCACCCACAACAAACACAGAATGCCTTACAGCAAGCAGCTCCTCCAACTGAGTCACCTGAACACACACAAACAAGCAAATATTAACTGCAGCACTTCATGCAGTTAAACAAACACAGTCCGATATAACCTCAAAGTGAAAGAAAATGTTAACATTTTAAATTTTTCACATTTCACTTGACTCCCACAGTGTGCATATGTGCGTGTGCTTGCATGTGGAGTGCATCCCACTCTCCATTTTCACATTTTATTAAATTAAAAACCAACTTCTTTTTATGTTGAGGTCAACATTGTGGAGAAAACTGTAACACAGAGTTGGTTTGAAATATATCTCATACAATGAATGTATCACCAAGCTCTATTCAGTCATTCCATTAAAAAGTGGAAAGAGCACGGTACAACTGCAAACCTTAAGGATAAAATTCTCTTCGGCTTGGAGACGCAGCTCACTGACTGACTGACGAACGGCGTTTTCCAGAGTGGGATCTTTCTTCCTGGGCACATCCAACTGAGGAAACAAGTCACTGATCAGTCCGAGGAATATGGGCACATCGCTGGTCACTATCTTCGGCAGGTTGAAGTCCCTCAGAGCTCGCATCAGCACCTGAAGAAAAAGTGTTGCAGCTTGAATTTGTCAACATTGTAAAACACTTGAAGAAAAAAAAAAGATCACTATGTAAATTATAGCAGCGGTTTCAGTCAGAAACAGAAGTGAGACTCGCCTGTTCTTCAGGTCTGTTACGTTCCTCACGCTTCAGGGAGCCAGCTACAACCAGCACTGATTTTATAGCTCTTAAACCCCAATCATAATGATCCTGAAAAAAACAAGGAAATGTAGGCTGTGTAAGTCAAAAACAATTAACAATTAGAGTACTAATAGGTGTATTTTGTTATGTCAGTCTGATAAGGCTGTAAGTCAGTGATACTCTCACATTAAATGGATAACGGTGATAATAGTATCCACAGTAACTTGCTACTTCTTTATTTTAGTTTATCAAGCGGGGAAACAGAAAGAGTTGGAATATAAACACAACATGTACCAGGATATACAGTAGTTAAGCTGATAGCTGATAAATTAGATTAAAAAAACTAAAAAAAAACCCAAAACTAAAACTTAAATAATGACAGTCATAAAATAATCTTCACATACAACTTTTTAAGAGCATGCCAAACCATTTCTCAAATACATTTTAGTTCATGAAATTTTACATATTTCTATGTGCGTACCTGTTTTGACAACAGCTCTTTGCACAGAGTGTAGAGACTGATGAACTTGCGTGCCAGCAGACGAGCATCGATGAACCCTTCAGCCACCAGCATGATTTCACAGATCAGTTCAAAGTCTGGGATCACCATTGCACAGGGCCTGCATTTTAGGCAAGAGATAAGAAATTACTGGTGTATATGAACCTTTGTACTGAAAGCCTCTATTTATCTCGATATCAGACCTGAACAGAGCCTTCAGGTTTTCTGGGAGCTCTGCCCTTCCAGCGTAGCCCGGGTTCAGAGTGATGAAGATCCCCACTGTTGGTTTCAGCTCGATTTCCTCACCCAGAAACTGAAACCTGCAAGAATAAACTAATTAATGCGGGCAAAAAAAAAAAAAAAAAGTTACCCAACATTACAAAGCCAATAAAAAAAAACAAAAAATACAACACACCCGCATACCTCTGTTTTTTGTTGCGCACAGCATCTTGAATAGTCTTGACCTGCACAGCTACCACAGACAGGACATCCACTGAGATCCTGTTGAATTCATCAAAGCAACCCCACACTCCTGTTTGAGCCAGACCCTTATAAATATTACCTATGGACTGAGGACGCAGAAAGGAGAAGGATGCAGAATCCACAGCATCACTCATTTTAGATAAGTGAAGGAAACAACAGAAATTGGGAAGAGCACGTTTGATGTTTGTGATACCTTATAGTCCATTTGCTCTGAACAGTTGAACACATACACCATGATGCCAAGGGAGCGTCCCAGATCTTTAGTTGTCTCTGTTTTACCGGTGCCAGCTGGGCCTGATGGGGCGCCACTCATAGTCAGATGGAGGGACTGGGTCAGGGTTATGTAACACCTGATTGTGGTGGGGTTGGGATTTAAAATTGATACAGAAAGCAAAGTCAAAAACCTGACAATGTGGATTTTAACCACTGGGGCATTACAATACAATATTAAATATCCATCGATATTAATCGTAGCAGGAAAATGTACCTACATTAACTTGCCAAAGTAATTATACCACGTAGGCTTTTCCACATGTTGTCAAGTTGCACAACCATTTTATTTTTAATATTTAATGTGATGAACAAATTGAGAAAGAAGCTGGTGAGAATTGTCGTTACGACGAATAGAAAAGGAAAAACTTGAGGCCGGGGTTAAGGTTTATCGTCCAGCCGGACAACAGCTGTAAAAACGGCAAGAGCAAAATGAAGCCTGTTAGATTGGTCCAGTCAAAGTCCAGACCAAAGTATAACTGAGAATAGCAGGCAAGACTTTAAGATGTATGTTCTCTGCTGCTTTCTACCCAAAATACTCGAGTTTGAGCAGTTAATTGGTAAAGATTTCACTAGCTAAATTTGCAAAGGATTTAAAGACATGCCCCGCCCTCAAAAAAAAAAACAAAAACATCATGCTCTTCTTTTTCTGGTCTATCTCAAAAAATCCCTATAAAATACATAAAGATTCATGGTTGCATCGTGATAAATGTGAAAAAGGTTTGGAACATATGACTACTTTTGCAAGGCATTGCAGGAAAGACAAGAACACTTTTCTATTTCAAGGCAATATATATTTGGACTATTTCTACTTTTTAATAAGCCTGCAAGCGCAAGCCAATTAGTAATGCCTCCTTCAGGTCTAAAATCCGCTCTCCATAAAATAAATATCATTAGGTATGAGAATGTCATGAGTGGAGCTCACAGCAGAAGTTTACTACCTATCAGTAAGTGGGGTGATAACCAGTCTGTTTGTGTTTCCCAGGTACTCATAGCTGAACTGGAACTGGGCGTCACAAATGTTGACACAACAGTGACCCGTTTCTTCATCCCAGCGATGGCGGAGCTGAGACAGCCACGCGAATGCCTGTCCGTTCGTCACCTAACAGGTGAACACAGTGAAACAAACAGTAGACTCCAATAACTCGTACGTCTTATCATTCAAATAAGGCCTGTTTCAGATACCTTTTGAGTGATGAGACTGCCAACCACATCTCGCGCGTGGACGTCAATGGTGCAGATGGTCATTATTTTTTGTCTGTCTCCGGGACTTAAATCCCCAAGCAACATGTGGATGAGTGAGTTGAGCTGTGTGATCTTGAAATTGACAAAATCACTTATTAAAAGTGCCTCTTTGTTGACCCACCAGTAGGGAACAAAGTCTGACTTTCTGTCCCTACTTGTTTTTTGTTGTAGTCCTTGAGGGCCGTCTCAAATCCTTCCTCCACCCTCTCAAAAGCGATACCCACATCTGTGGCCCACCACACCTGACTACCAGTTAATGACACCTATTTATGGGGGAAAAAAGAAAACAGAAGATGCAACAATAGGGTCTTACTTCTCTGTCTTTTAATAAAGGTCCGGTTTGTAAATTAGCCTGTGCCTTGAACACCTGTCTACAAAACAACAATGTAATGTTGTTTAATGTTGGATTGAATAGAACTAACCTTGTCAAATGTGCATAAAGCACAAAATGAAGATACAGTTACTTCTACATGAATTGCAAGGATTATATATATATATATATATATATATATATATATATATATATATATATATATATATATATATATATTTTTTATTACGGGTTAAATTTGATAAAGAATTTTTCTATGGAAATTTGCCTTTAAGATTATAGGGGCTGATTGCATAACAGGATATTAGGTTTAATTTAGTTGCTGCAGTAAGCTGAAGTTTAATGGGAAATTTTTAACATTACTTATAATTAATTGATTTGACAAATCAGAGGATTATAGAAAAAAGTAAGTTTTTAAAATAGGAAATATTTATAGACAGTTTTTACTGAGTTCAGGTCTTCAGATGCAAATGTTCTGCACTCAAAACAATTGTTACCGCATGCATTTGGGTTGTGTTTTTTTAATTAACTGCAAACAGTTTAGGTAGAAAATTAAATACTTCAAGACCATGTTCAGGAGATTTAAACAGTCTGCATGAAGGATAAAGAAGAGGAGCAAGGGTTTTTTTTGAATCAGAAACTGTTTTGTATCATCTAATTATTGCTAAATCAAGAACTTCATTTGACATGGTGTGTGCAGCTTTCAGGGAGTTACATGCCAGACTTTTAAAAAAACATTTTTATTTAACTTTAAGTCAAACATGCATTATGAAAAAATAACATCACTTATTCAGCTTGTATTAGGCTTACTTGATAGGACACTTCAGTAATAATTACAAATTATATCTAACTATTACACTCTACGTTTTCAAGCCACACTGCTCCATATACCAGACTCAGTGTGACACCTGATCCAGGACTGTTGTTTTGTGAATGTAAAACACTTATATTTGGAAAATATAATGTTAAAAATAATAAGCTACTGTACAACATTTGCGGGGATTTGAAAATTCATTCATTCATGGCTCAAATTCTGCAGGAATGGCCGCTAAAAAAAAAAAAAAAAAAAAAGTGTATGGGACATAAATCATGACTGCCTCAAGCTGTCAACCCCCTTTATCCATCTTAATCTTCATATGCTGAGATTGGTCAGTACAGGTATGTTTTCAAATATCAAATGAGGAACTTTTCCAACCATAATTTATTGACTCAAATCCACATCTGTTTTCGATGGAAAGAGAACCAATCCGTGTTTCAAAATCTACAAATACGCAAAAACACAAACCTGTGCAGGATAATCAAAAAGCCACTGATCTCGAGGTTTGTCCTCATAGGCACCAACAGCCTCCTGTATCTCTTTCCTGACTGTACAGCGCATACTGCTCTCCAAGGCATTTAACCAACACTCTGCCTGGAGAACAAAAGGGTTTATATATATATATATATATATATATATATATATATATAAAAGCTCTGTTTATAGTTTACCTGTCCTTCACAGATACACGGCTCTGAGAAAGAAACATATTCCCTCTCCCGGCTGTACATCCCAATAGCAACCGCCACTCCATCGTCATCCTCTCCTCCGGTCTCGTCTGAGTCCTTGAAACGAAGGTCTGCTATGTTGTCAAACAACTTCAATAAATGGCGGGTCACCTGAAAATTACACACATGCGTATAAAACCGATCAGTTTTCTTCATTTAAATCAAGATGAAGCACACTTTAAGTACTCTGCACACATACAGAGTCAAAATATATTATTTATGAATGCCCTGTGGTAACATTTTATGGATGGGCTGTTTTTAAGACAATACCAATGAAATGTGACACCTGCTTGGGCTGTGTTCCCTTCGACACAATCTCCAACAAATCTGAAGCTGAGACAAAGTAAAATCTGGGGAATGTGAGTCTCTTTGTTTCCAAATACTCAGCCAGAGCCTTCTCACACACAGACAGCCTCTGCTGTAAGGTTTCCAGGCTGTCCAGGAAGCCAGGCTTGTTGGTTACATTCACCACATTGCTGTCCTGCACCACTTCAATCATCAAACTCTAAAAAAACAAAAATCAGACAAAAAACAAGATGAGGGTTTTTTTTTAAAAAAAAAAAAGAAAAGTATGGACGCGTGTTAGGCTGGGTGATAACCTGAAGGTCAGTGTGAATTCGCTGAAAGCGCTCTGCAACGTTGGCCAGCTGGCAGCGAATGTCATCGCTGTTGGTGAAGATGCTGTTTAGGTGGGCCCAAGTCCTCTGAACAGACATCCAAGTTGAGATAACTAGGTCAGCCACCATTAACTTCCTCTGCCATCCACTCACTTCTGCCTGGAAATACTCTACGTATTTGCTCATCAGGATGTTCTGGAGTTGCACCTGAAGGTAAGGGAATATGGCAGATTCACAGCTCCTGTAGGAAGCTGCTCTGATGTAGTCGCACATTTCAGCATCTTCTGCTTGTTATTTTATTTTATTTATTTTTTTGTTGATTGGATAACACTGATTTCAAAGAGTGACCAAAGTGATCAGATCGTGCTTGAGCATAGTTTGTTTATTTAACAGAAATGCAAAGCAAAATTATGTATCGCCTTAGAAATGTATTCGTACCTCTGAAACTTTTGCTGCAGAGGAATGAATAGAGGCTGACGCTTTAAGCCTTTTGAAAAAAAGAAAGCTCTGAAGATTTGAAGAAATGGGAGATTGCATTCTACTTACTAACTTAGGATCTTCAAGTCTTGGATGTCTGAGAATCTCCGATGCTGTAACGAATCTATGTAACGAACTAACCTGGTTGTCCTCCAACGTTTCGATTAGATTCTCATCGGCTTTGAGCAAAGGTGTTCCAGTGCTGTTATGAGTCTCATATGACAGCGACATAACACTCCAGGTCTGCGTTATCTCTGCCAGAACCTATAGTTCAAATGGATATAGTTCAATAGGGATAAAACAGCAGTTTTTTTTAAAAGCACTTTCTTATTGATTTTCCTATTAATTTCTTTGAAGCAAGGCCGACTCAACATGCAACTTTTCTTTAAGTTTAAATTCGGCAACTTCATATCTATTCAAACAGCGTCAATTCCCTGCTTCCTACCTTCTCGATGCCCATTTCTTTCACAGCTTTGTCCACTATGTTTTTAACTTCGTCCTCCACACGGTGTAGCTGTAATTCTAGCAGGTCCCCCAAGGTGGTGCCCTCTCCCATCACAAACCGTACCTGAGCATCATAAAGGAGATTTGCTGTGCTGTGGTTGTGATCAGAATATTTGAACCCAGAGAGAAGTCTGCAGAGCAGCTGCATGCAAAGCATGCAGAAACACAGCACAGCCGGAGCGCATCGGTTCTCATACTCCTGTGGTGTTCATAAGCTGCTGCCAGTGTCTCTCTCTGATGGCAGAGTTCTGCAGCTCATTGACAGCTCTCAGAGAGGTCAGCAGGTTTTTCACGGTTGATTCTAGACCCAGATAAACGTCCCACGCTCGCACTTCCTTATCTAGCATCTTCATCTCCTGCAACGCGAAGCAGCCGTGCAGTGAGACCATGAAAGCGAACACGTTTTTCACCACCACAAGTTGAAACAGGTCTGGCTTCTTAAATACATGCATCACGTACTTTAGCGAAACGTCGGAGCTCCATGTCCATCAGCTCAACGTTTATCTCTTTCCATGGAGTTTTTGTCCACTCTTCTATACTTGTCTAGTATTGAAGAGTTTTTTTTTTTTTTTTGGGGGGGGGGGGACAAATTTTTAAAATTTTTTTTAAA
>NW_015112830.1:410177-423836 GCF_001443285.1 Poecilia latipinna
TTTTACCGGAGGTTTTTTCCCCGCTGCTTTTGTTTTTTGGATTATAGTAGTTTTTTTTTTTGTTTGGGGGGGGGGGGGACAAATTTTAGAACATTTTTCTAAACCACAGTATTGAAAGATTATTTGAAAAACTATTAGAATATCTTTTATGTCTAATAAATTGTACCTTTACAAAAATGATCATGTCCCAGACTGCTTTGACAAGTATGATATCAGAGCGACACTGGCGCAGCTGTTTGTACTCTGGGAAGCTGACCTCAAATAAATCAGCCGTGTCCTGAAGGTTCTTCATTTCCATCTCAATCCTTGCAACTGACTGATGACACTAGAGAGAAAGCTGGTGGTTCAGATGCTGCTAGACTTCTGCTACTTTGTAAAGTTTCATTTTTTATAACAGTTTTCCTAATATGTTGCAAAGGAACCTTTTCCTTGGCTTACCTTATCAATAAGGTCATATGGCTCCTCCACATTGATCTTGAAGATCGATTCAGTACGAAATCGCTCTCTGAACTCGTGCTGCTTCACCTAGAACGTGAACATTTGGAAAATCTATGATGCATGTAAATCTGCTTCGATTTCAAAGTCTATAAACGTGCGGACCCTGGTAGCTGGATCACATAAATAATGTAGGAAAGGAAGGACAAAAGTTGATATAGGTATATCAGATATCAAGCTCTTTGCGGGTTGTTTCCAGACCGACATCTGACCTTGCTCACACCTAGCCTCACCTCAAACCGAACACATTTTCTGCGTATCACCGAAACTTCATTTGACTGCAGTGGTGCAACTTCGTGTTTGACCGTGAAGGCAATTTTCCGGACACTTTTCCACTTCTCAGGCAGCTCCTATGTTTTTGGAGAATAGGAGTGAAGAATTTCATGTGCTGATGGCCGCACAAAGCCCTTTCTGCAAACAGACTGCGCTGGAACAAACCTCCATCTGTGTGTAGACACTCTCTGGAAGTTGCTGACCATAGGACTTGAGTAGCTCTGCAGTTGATTTGAGTGGTTTGAAGTGCTGTTCATTACTGAGCTGTCTATCTCGGATGGCCATGAGGTGTCCCATTACGCTCACCAACCCTGCATAATCCCCATCTGATACTTTGATAGAGAGACCTCCAGCTGTGTCCTCCAGAAAATGGGACAGCTCCTTCACACTGAAATAATAAAGATTGTAAAACAAGTATTTCATGAGTTATCATATAGAATAAGGCAAGCTGAGACACTGAAGAGGCCTAGTGGGTCAATCGGGGAACACAGCAAACTGTCAGTGACAAGCTGTGAAAAGTAGTTAACACCTGCAGAGATGTAAAACTCCAACACCACAGATGGTGAACCAAGAGAGAAAAAAGAAACACAGGGAGTCTCTTACGATGCACAATTAAAACTAAAGACGAGAATTTAGAGCAAAGTATAAATACATATATAGGAAAGAACTGAACAAAACTCTAAGGAATTTTAAAACTGAGGAACGAAGTGATATGGAAAGCAAATGGTGACGAAAATAAAACAAGAAAGAAAATCTTAGGAAAACACAAGTTTTAGGACGTGGAAAACAAATGGTTAGGTTTCTATCAACCAAAGATGAACGGAAACCCCCCTGAAATATGTTGGGAGGAGCAAAATGATCAATCAGTCACATTAAGACAGATACAAGCTAATGTTAGCCTAGCTCTGAACTAAACCCCTCAACCTAAAATCTGCAGGAGGAAGAGGCGAGTCTATTGAGAATGTGAGCTGAGTTAGATGTATATTTGGACATAAATGATGAATCTCATAACTTTATTGGTAATTCTTTGTCAGAACACTGGGGCAGCTTTCTAAACTGAGATAAAACCCTTGCTGGAGCAGAATGTTAAGGCTGACATGCCAAAACTCTGGTTGGGTCAAAATATTTGTTGATATGGAAAAGGAAGAAAGACTGCAGTAAATGTATACGTGTATACAAATTTAGACCGTGAAAAGAACACTTATCGGGGTTTTGGGACAAAAAGGAATCTGGATTGTCTTTTCTAAAGTCTGGATTTTTGGTAATGGTCCAAATTACGCCCATTACATTAGATATTCAAAACCTATTTCTACAACTCTTTTGTACTTCTGCAAATGATTTCTGTGGTGGATAAGAAGTCCTTGTTTGTGTTGGTCTCACCTTTGATTTACATGGTTCAGAAGGTGCTCTTTGAACATCCAGCTCCACTTTTTGATGACGTTCATGAGTGTATGCTTGAAGGGACGGATGTCCAGCTGCAGCCAGCCACAAAACACCATCCTGTCCTCCATTTTGCTCACCCGAACATACAGAGACTCAAAAAGATTAATCTAGATGAGGAAATTATCCAGTTACTCTCATTGCATTATTAATGGTAATGCTAGAATACCAGTATGAACAATTAAGTCACATAAGTGGAACACACTTGATCTTTAAAGTTTTCCAAGGTGGGTGGGTTCTTTTTCAGCTCATAGTCAGCGTACAGCTCGGCTTCCTCCGTGCTTAACACGTGACCATAAAGCAGAAACTGCCTCATAAATTCAGACCTGAAAGAGCGAGATAAAAATGGAGGGCAGAATAAATAAATGCAGATCTCTGCAAAGAGGAAATTTCACAAAACAAATCATCTGACCTGTCATCAGTCCAGAGGTAGCGGTAGCTAGAAAATGATGTCTGATACTCCCTGACCTGAAAATCAACACAATGTTTATGGTTGTGTACTAAATAAATAATACATAAGTCTGTAGAAAAGAGAATTACCTTGGCAACCGCGCCTCGTGCCCGTGAGCGGATAATATGACACATTTCTGACAAATCCTCCATTTCATCGATGTCAACCTAAAGGATGAGAAATCAGGGTAATATAGGGCTTTACAAAGCTTTACATACATAGAAACTATTTGAGTTTTGTTACTTTACAACCACAAATATGTATTTTTATTTTTTTGCCATTTTAGGTCATACAGTAACTGTGACTAACACAAAACAATTAATTGGTGTTAATTGGATGCAGTCTTGAAAATGTTCTGAAAAACTGACTTTTCTTACTATTTGTCTTCATAAGATAGCAAAGGAGCTGTAAGCATAGATACATGTTCAAGTTTGAAACCTTGGAATATTGTTTTATAAACTAACAGTGCTTCAAACTTCTTTACAAATTTACCCCTGACCTGTCTCCTGTGTTTCTTGGTCTTTATCATGTCATTTGTTCTGCAATGTTCTCCAACAAACATTTGGGGAATGTCTGCAGGATTCAATTTTGATATCTCATATTAAATACAGATAACTCTCACAGACACTTGCCACAAATGTCAGATTTTGAAATATTTGAAAATCAGATGAATATTTCTGTAAGGCAGTGCACTTTCACAGTGAATACACAATCTAAATGTATAATACCTGATAATTATCCATCTGCTTGTGTTTTGCCACCCTGGGTATGAAGGATGTCATACTTGCAATGTTGGTCACCATTTTGTCCACAATATCGTAGAAGTTTCCATCGTGACTCAAGTCCAGTGAAGGGTCAAAGGTCATTTCATTGCTGTTGAGTATCAGTTTTATTTCAAAGAGGGGGGTAATGCGCTGAGCTGCGTCTGTGTTGTCCACGAAGTACTGCAGGGAACAGCGTACTGCGTTGGAGAAGCCCGCCACGATCATCCGGTCCACGTACTCGGTGTACGCACGCCATTCACAGCTGCTTTGATCCGCCACACCTAGCAGAGACTGGTTCTCCTGGATCACAGTGAACAAAAAACGTTATTGGTTTAATGAAATATAATGCTTAGCAAGAGTATTTAAACCCATTTGAATGATTTTGCATGATAGAGCAACAAGAAGTAGTACATAAATATACATTGGAAAGAAAGTAAAAGTGCTTTTCCAATGTTTTCCTAAAGAAAAATCTACATGTGTTCTGGATATATATATATATATATATATAATTATATACTCAGCACCCTCTGCCGTGATACTCTTTCAAAAAAAAATCCAATGCATCTCCACCGTGAAACATGATCCCGGCAGCATTGAGCTCTGGGAATCCATTTCTCCAGAGATGGGGAAAGTGCTCAGAGTTAATGTGAAGATGCACGGAGCTTTTTGTGACCCTTATTTTATGCTCCAGAACACAAACGTAAGCATACCAGCAGCAGCTTGTGTATCTGCTCCCCTGTACTGCTGATGAGCGCCTGTTGTTTGGAAACACTGTCTTCAATGTCGGAGATGTTGAGAAGAGAGGAATCACGGCCCTTTCTGGTGATGAAAGCCCGGCTGCTGAATTTAACCATGAGGGCCTGAATGGCTTCAACGTTAGCTTTGCTGTTCTGGACTCGAGTAGAAATACTCTTAACAACAGAAAAAGAGACAAACGATTGTACTCTGTAAATATGTTCAACAACAGTTTTCGAGCAGTTCCTAAGGAAGGAAAGCAGAACATCTTTATGTTCTGCTTTTAGCTCCTCCTCTGATGACGGATTGATGAATCACCTTGAAATCTGATGGAAATATTCTCTACCTTGACCACTTGTTGTGTACTCTGAATGAAGTCCCAAAGGTCATCCTGAGCCCATGTCAGTTCCTTAAGGGCTGGTTCCAGCTGTCGTCCCACCCCGTCCATTTCATCTTTCACCAAGCCCAGCTCTACTGCCAAGACGGTGCTTTTTAGCTTGTTGTACCATTGGGTCACTAAGGTCAGTGTCTGTGTGTACTACATGACGGAAAGAAGCACAGACATAGATTTTGCATTGAAATATTTAACAACAATAGCTGCCACGATGTCCATTTTGATGCCAGGATGCTATTAACCCACCAGGTATAATCTCTCCTGCTTAGAATAGAGATGCAGAGCTGCTTTAGGAATGTTTTGGACTTTCAGGATGCTCAGATATTTCACCTCCTTTAGCACAGACATCAGCTGGGGAAAGCAATGTTAAAATGACGTTAAACATTTAAACGTTATGAAAACGTATAAAGCAGTTTTTGTGCTGCATAGAATTGCTAAAGTGAGTCACCAATCAGAGCAAAAAGTGACTGATGTTTTAAGTCAGGTGTCCTAAAATCCAGGCCTTGAGGGTTGGCGTCCTGTATGTTTAATTAAGTATGAAACTTACATTTGCTAGTCAGCTTTTCTGCTTGGATAACTAACCTGCAAACTAACCTAATTGCAGGTTAGTTTCTTACCACCTGTAATTTCAAAAACACTTCACATCAAAGGCCTTTTCTTACAACTATGCAGACCTTTTTTAATATTGTGTGATGTTTTGATGGTAGACCTCGATTTTGACAGTTATTTAATTATTGGTGTCATAGTTTTCTTTTAAAAAAATTAACAAAAATATGAAGAGGATATGGGTGGACGAACAGCACACTGCGGTTGCTGAAGAAGAACTACATAGAATGAACAAATAGAATAAATGACTTAAAGGCCTAAAGGTCAATAAAATGGTCAAATGGCTTCCTATGGTAGGCATAACAAGATTGGGTTTAATTTCAGGAATAACACAGATGACTAAAAAAAATTATACGGCGATTTGACAGGTGTTGATGGGAGTGGTAATACAAATGTCATGACATAAAAAACAAGAACGCAAACAGAAAATGTGCTTTTGGTAGATGCTAATGAACAATTCACACATTATTCTAGCAAAGAACATTTGTTTACTTGATGATATTATTCATACTGCATTTGCTGTCAAAACTGAAGATATGCCTTCGCTTCATTATTGTTCATTTATGTTTCTGATGTCGCTAAAAATTAAATGTGGAACACCTAGCTCCTAATTTAGATTGTGTTCCTTTAGTTTATGAAATTTCTGGAGTTGGAAATAGTTTTCAATCTGGCACTTATTTTTCAGCCAAGGAACACAAACTAATACAAGATTACTAAACCACAGAGTTAGTTGTAGTTTAATGTGTTTGATAATCCTTACTGTATTGTTCTACATTTGGCAGATTTTTTTTAATTTATTGTTTGCGTGGCCCAGTGTAATTTAAAACAATATGCTCTTATTGTTATTTGTGCTTACAGCAGGACTGAAGTTGACTTGGAAATGGCCCGTGTCAGTGTCCAGTGTCAACAGTGGCTCTTTGAGATGTAATTGGCAGATATCCTCCAGCCCCTCGGTCCACTCGGTCAACAGCTCCTCATCATGCTTTTCCAAAATCTCCAGAGCATGTTCACACTTCCTGAGCACCTCGTCAGCATCTGCACTCCCAACAGGCCTGTGAAATACAAGAGGAACAACTTTGTTATCCATATAGTTTTAAAACCCAACCACAAAATGTTTTAGAACAGAACAGAATCTTTATTGCCATTGTAACAATAAAACATTGTCCAAAAGAATTTTGGTGCAGTTCTCCAGATAAAAACAAGATTCTCATAGACAATAAAACAATCACATTATAATATTGTACTTATCCTTTGGTTAAAAAAAATTAGCTTAAATCTAAACATAATCTTCGATCTGAAAGGCCACTTAGCAGCATTCAGCATGGTGATGGCTAGTGGGTAAAAACTGTGTCTATGTCTGTTGGTTTTAGTCTTTAGGGATCCAAAATGTCTGCCTGAAGACAGGCGTCCAGCAGTACATGTCCTGGATGTGATGTGTTCTGAAGCATTTTTTCATGTTTCTGAAACAACAGGAATTATGCAGTTCTGGTAGTAGAGGACTTCTGATTGTCCCCTGGGCAACTTTAATTACCGTATGGAGCTCTTTTTCTGCTCTGCTGTGTAGTCGGAAAACCATGCAGAGACACAATGAGTCAGGACTCTCCACAGTGCAGCGACAAAAGGACACCAGCAGTCTCTAAGGGATGCGGCTCCTTCTGAGAACCTTCCGGAAGTACAGTCTTTATTATGTTAATCAGTTCGCAGAGAAGTCCTCTAAAGCTTTTAACATCCTTTGCAGTAGCGTATGCAGATGCAAAGAGATACAACTGCTGCATAAATGCTAAACATTGAGAGGCATTTTAGGTTTATGTGTTTTCTCTGAGCCTGGTAGGTATACAGTCGCTTCGTACGTGTGAGGCAGCTGGCAGAAGTTGCTTCTGTTCGTGAGGATGCGGCTCCGAAGTTCTTGCGACCATTTGAGATTCCCAGCCACAGAGGGCATGTTCTTTCCAAGAACTGCGCAGTCAGACTGCAGCTGAAATAAAATTCAGTATTAGTGATATGGCTGATGAATTCTGCTTATAGTCAGCAGCAACAATTTTCCTTGCGTGACTGCAGAGCAAATATTTAAATCTGACGACACTTCACAGTTTTAGGTCAGTCAAGTTTGCCAAAATTTCGCATTTTTCAACTTTCTATATGTCTTTTTTTTCTACCTTTGAAGAAGGTTTGCAATCCAAACCTTCTTCAAAGCTAACAGTGAAACTTTTGTTTAATTAAGTTTCCATGAGTGAAAAAGGAAATATCTTAGTGCGCATGTAAATATCTGGTTTCAACATTCAACCTTTTGGGGTGTCCAGCTCCAGTCCTCACTGGTCAGAGTGCTGGATGTACGAGTTTTTGCTCTACAACATGTGATCTAAATTACTTAATTGGTTCCTCAACAGGACATCAAGGTTTGCCAGAGCTTTGAACAGGTTGACATCTAAAACATGCAGGGGAATGCATGTTTGCATTGCTCTGCTTTAGAGACTTCAGTGTTAAAAGCATAAAGTGCTCAAGCATAAAAATAAATCAATAAGCAAAGAAAAAAAAATTGAAAACCCTTCATAGGAATATTTTAGTTTGGCCTCTCACCTTTTCTCTGTGTTGATCCAGTATAAAATGACAGTGGTCTATTTCCTGGTTGAACAAGGCCAGCAACACGTTGTAATTAGGAGAAAACAACTCTTGGATTCTGGGTCTCTCCAGAAGACTGCCAAATATTTTCAACAGCTGGATGAGAAAAAAAATTATGAACTATAAAGACAAGACTCAAGAGAAACATTCTAAATATGACAAATGACATGCAAATGGCTGCAAACATGTTAGATCTTGTGTCCTTTTTATCATAAAATCCTGAAAATGCAACATTGCATGCTGTGTTTGGATTTTTCTAGATGTTAAAAAAAAAGTTCTACCTTAAAGACCGAATTGAGGTTTTTGGAGTGGTGAAAGGCCAAATTGAGGACAGTCCCCAGCCTCTGGTCAAAATCTTTGTTCTGCTCCACAAAGCGTCTGTGATGACGCACGAAATCCTGCGAACAAAAGGGCAGCAGAAAAAGAAACGATGGACATAGCCACTTCATGTGTTATTTAAAGGAGGTCCAGACTTAACCTACATTTCTGTGCAATTTTTTATTCCATTAAAACTTCAGTGGATGCTTTCAAGCTCTCCTTAGCTCAGTTAATCAGTTTTGGCTGCATTGGCTTGTACTTGAGAAAAATGTATTCTGACACAAATCAATTTCAGATCGAGTTTCTGTTCCGAGTCACACTGGAAGCTGTTGTAAAATAATATTTACATGTAGTAAATTAAATATTGATGCCCTGATTAATAAGGACTCCAGTCATTGGTTCTTGTGTGTTGCTTGGCAACTACTTTGCCTTACTAGCTTTCAATTAGTGCACCGCTGGACAGAAAAATAACATCTAATTACTATTTTTCATTATTTGGCCAGGCCTGTCAATGCCACATATAAATGACTGTGAATAACAACCCGTTGAGGCCTAATGAATAAATAGCAGGACAAAGGACAAACAGCAACAGCCTAGCCACATCTCACATCATTAGCGTAGTCAAAGGGGTCGTATTTGCTCTCTCTCAGACTCCGCCAGTGGTCATGAAACTCCTCGCTCATGCTGAACACCATCTCACTTAAGATTTTTCCTCTCGATCCACCAAGTTCAACCTTTTCCAGCTTCAGAAAGTCCAAAGCTGTTGCAAAAATGTCCTATTCGAGAGATGGGGAAAAGTAGCTGATGAATAACACTGACGAATCAATAAATACATTTAAACATAACATGGTTTACTTGAAAAATAAAAAATCTGACAAATGTATTTCAATAGCCCTTCGCCATACTTCCAGACACACATAAAGCTCTTCTGCTGTGTTTTTTTTGGGGGACCGAAACCTACACTCTTGCCTTCCTGCCACAAACACAAAAACAGAGCTGTGACTATGAACACACACACCTCAATCATAAGCAGTCTTTCCAAGATGCAGTCTGAACGCTTGAAGACGAGTGTTGCAGGAAAGTCCCACAACTTGATGTCCTTCTCGTGCTTGAAGTAAGCAGGTATCTGTTGACGGTAGACGTGAAACAGCTTCTTGAAGGAACGCAGAACTGAGACACTTATTCGTACTCTCTCCATCCCCTCCTCAAGCTCCATCTTAAACAGTTCTTCAGGAATCAGGTATGCGAAGGCCTGTGAGACGCATGCAGTTCGGTTCACTTTCTGACCTTTTATTCTGACTTCTCGTGCACATGTACGGTGATGATCCGCGTACCTTTTCTATGATCAGATTGCAGAACTCTTGCAAGAGGACCACCATTCGCTGTGGGGTGCAGTAGTACTCGGAATGACTCCAGATGAGACAGAGCGTGTGAAAAAGAGGAGGCAGTAGAGGTTCCACCTGTGGAAAACTCCTCTCTTCCAAGTTACTGATCTGTCTCCTGAGAGGTCGCAGGTACAGATCTATGTCTTCTGCTTCAAGCACAGCTGCAGTAGTAGTGTATAAATTTTAAGTAAATAAATTATTGTTGTTGCTTTAGTAAAATGACAGTGCCTTCTGCAAAAGCAATTAAGCCCCCAGATCTTTTCCCCATTTTAACCACAAACCTTTACATGTCATATTTGGATGTCATGTGTTCTAAAGTGACACAGTTTTATAAAGGTTTAAAAGGTATAAATACTTTTTGCAAGACATGGATAAGTTGCAACCCTAGAATAAAAGTTATGCACCCTTATCGACTTTGACACAGACGTCTTTAAAGGCGGAGTAGTAACTGCTCTTCACTCTTCTCAGGATCTCCATGATTTGCTCCACTTTGGAGCTCTGGATCTGAAAACAATATAAAAACCTGATGACATGCTTTGACTGGTTCCATTCATATTATTAGGGCAGCGTGAAAGGTAAAAATTTGAGCCAGTACCAACGCAAACATAAAAAAAAAGACGTATAGACAGGTTAAACTAATATTGGTGACACATCGCTTTACTTGGTTTTTAAAAAATGTGGAAAGACATTTTCTGATTGCTGCAGAAGTGCTATTCCAAAACATTATCTAGGCCAATAATTTTTCCAACAGCAACAAAAAAATAAAATAAATTCTAAGAAATTATTCTGGTCCCCAAATATACATGTCACAGGAGTGCTATTTTATAAAATTTACAATTTACAGAAGGTGGGGCCCTCAACATTTCCTTATGACATATTTTCAATCACTCACCCAGTTCAAATTTTATTTATTTCCAGTCAGGCACTTTAATATTCATTATGTCTTTTCATGTCCGTGATTCACTCAGGGACCCATTAGCAAAATATTAAATTCTGATTAATAGCAAAAGAGCAGGGATATTATTCATTTATAATGACTGCAGTGCTCAAAAAGGCACACAACACAACTAACATACTAAGCAGCTGGGACATATTCCAGGATTGTATGCTGTTAACTTCCCTTTGATTATGTCAAACTTGAGTTATTGTCAGCTAAACAAAATAAAATTTTTGTCTTACTAAAGTAAGTAAATAAAAATAAAAGTACGTAGTAAAGTAGGTAAATCAAGAATAGTAGGTTAAAGGTTTTTAGCCAGGTTTATCTTGTATCTCTGTGAACACTGCTAGAGTTCAAGTTTAGTTACATTTTGTGTAAAAGCCCGGTATCAACCTCTAAGTTAATGTCATACCTGTGACTGGATGCCCAGCAGGTTTTCCCTCCGAGTTGCCCAAAACTGGAGCTCCGCGTTGGGGCCTGGGTGGTCTCCCTGAAGCAGAAGCATGCCAGAGTCTTTCTTAAGCACATTCCAGATCTGGCCAGACCACTGAATGATCAAGGTTTCAATAGAGTATAACAAGCCGTGATCCAGTGGCCATCCAGTCGGACTGCGAGAGAAAGACAGGCAGAGAGAGTAAAAAAATAAAGTTGAGCTATGGAGCATGAAAAACACTTTTTGGCAAACTTCATATAGGAACTCTTTTACTTTAGTAAGTTGGGTGTTGTGTTATAAATACTTTTGGCAAGTTCAAGTTGCTCAATAACAATAAGCTGCAATCTTGAAGTTTTCTATTTTACTTCTGATGTAGCCAAAATAAATAAACCTCTGCTACACCACTCTTAACTTATTTTAGCTTGGTAAGCCGATTGAGACATTTAAAGTAAAAGTTTATTAGCTAATGTACTTTAGCTAACAGTGACTCTGTTTCCCCAAACTACGACAAATTCCAGAGCAAACATTTATCTCTATATTTTGAACATGCTAAAATTGTAGTATTTGGACTTCGATCCAGAAACTACTCACAAAAGTAACTCATATAGCACAGTGTATTACTGCTATAATACCATTTTAACATGTCAATCAGGAACCATAGACTCTGTAAATGGATATAATTCTAAACTTAGCAATTATTCATTTTCAGTCTTTTTAATCAATTAACCTACTGATTTAAAAGATGCTACACCGGCAGTACAATGACAAATAAAGTTGTGTCGAGGCTGAAAACAAAAAAAAAAAAAATGTCTGCACTTAGTGGTGGAGGTAAATCAGAGGGACATTCTAACCTAAAGCTAATATCTTGGGGTTGTGCTCTCTCCACGCATAGTGGAAGAGGCAGCAGAGTTCTTCCCTCTGCATGGCCTCTCAGAGTCACCACTTTGCTCCCGAGTCTTTCCAGGTGGTGATGGATGTCATCAGAAACCACCCGCGGCCAGTCCTCATGGTTAAGCCCATTGGATAGCACGCACACCAGCACCTGAATGGAGACACGGACTGTTTTAAGACATGGACTGCTCATTTTGGACAGATTTATTCCATTAAACCCCCCATTATTTTTTTTTTTTTTTTTTTTTTTTTTTACAAGCATACAGTGCAGGTATAAAAAGCGTACTGTGCAAGTATTAATTACCCCCTGAACTTAACATTTTGCCTCGTCTCTAAGCTTTCATTCTTTAATTGGGATTTCATGTTATGTATGTTACAAAATTGTGGATAATTAGACAGTAGATGGAAAGAGACAAATGATTTACACCAGTGGTCCCCAACCCCCGGTCCGTGGACCGGTACCGGTCCGTGGACCAATTGGTACCGGGCCGCGCAAGAAATAATTAAATATTTCCGTTTTATGTATTATTTGAGTCTGGAGGATCTTTTATTTTGAAAATCCTTTAACCGGATTCTCTCAGTTACTTGTGCGCCAACACTGAGCCCACAAGCAGCAAAATGAGTAAGAAACAGATCAGATGTCTTTGTAAAGTTTCTTGGCAAAGGGGAAAAGGCCCAGAGAAGAGACAGGAGGATGGATTTATCCCGGACCGGTAGGTGAGTCAAACATTACAAAACACTCTGTGTAACATGCCTGGGCATAACACCGGTGGAAACGCGGTCACTCCGAAATAGAGCCGAGCCGAGCCGAGCCGAGCGGGGTTGTTTCTATTGCCGGTGGAAGTCATCAAGCAAATCAGAACAGCGGAGAGGACTTAACAGAATGTCGCCAGTAAAAGTCCATGAGTAGGAGGAATAAAACAAGACCACCAGAGGGCGGTGTTGTCAAATAGAACAGAATGGAACGGGTCAAACACGTCACAGGGTCCGAGCTGCGTCACGTGTTCCCTCATGACGTAATTATTATAAGACTTAAAAGTATTTTTAGGCATTTATAACGTGCTGCACAGTTGGCGCAGTTGGTAGAGCTGTTGCCTTGCAGTAAGAAGGTTGTGGGTTCGACTCCCGGCCCGGACGCTTCTGCATGGAGTTTGCATGTTCTCCCTATGCATGCGTGGGTTTCCACCCACAGTCCAAAAACATGACTGTCAGGTTAATTGGGGTCCCTCCAAATTCTCCTTAGGTCTGAATGTGTGTGCATGGTTGTCTGTCTCTATGTTCCCCCTGTGACACGCTGGCGATCTGCCCAGGGGCGTTAACCCGCTCGCCCCCGATGTTCAACTGGCGAACGATTCGGGTAATGTTTCGTCCGAAACGTTACCCTCTGTGAGGGCACCTGTTCGGGGGGATACTCACAGGGGGCTGAGGGTTAAAGTGAATGATGAATGAATGTTTTACCTCACATTCAAAAAATAAAATAACATTTTTCAAATAAAAATATTTGTTTACAATTTGTTTACGTGTTTGACCCATTCCATTCTGTTCTATGTGACAACACCGCCCTCTGGTGGTCTTGTTTTATTCCTGCTACTCATGGACTTTCACTGGCGACATTCTGTTAAGTCCTCTCCGCTGTTCTGATTTGCTTGATGACTTTCAATTGCCCCTTTTCCACCGGCAATAGAAACAACCCGGTTCGGCTCGGCTCTATTTCGGAGTGACCGCGTTTCCACCGGTGTTATGCCCAGAAACTCATGCCTGCCCAGCAATGAAGCTTCAAACTGCTTTGCCACGTAGAGACCAAGCAGGCTGTGGATATAAGCAACACTTCGGGTGTCGTTGTAGAGGAACAAGCTGAGGGCTCCCGTTAGTCATTATCATGAGTTAAAATTTTCACGAAAGTAAAATGCTCGTTTTT
>NW_015112830.1:426811-431963 GCF_001443285.1 Poecilia latipinna
TGTGGCGCATCTGTATCTTATTTTGAAGGGATATGTAAATGTTACCATAGCGACCAGAGTCAGAGCGTTTGGGCAGTGGTCGAGAGGAGATGAGTAGAGCTTGTGAGTCTTAAGTCTGGTTTAGACGGCAAGATTTAAGAATTGTTGGCCGATTCTCCAAACCTCTGTGACCACAGAGCTGATAAAAGTACAACAGGTTCGATCAGTTCGTGTCTCCAGCCACATGGCAGGAGCAACAAACCACACGAACCGATTCCAGTCACAAACATCGCGATTCCAGAAGAAAATCCACAAAACCCCCAACATAGCATACGGGAATTTAGAAGAACCAAACACGGATGACGATGTAGAAGCAATAGTGACAGTTTGTGGAGTCATTTTAAGAGATAAAAGAAACAAAAAGAAAAGGCGGTGGATAAAAGACGACGGGAGCAGCCGCTCTATTTGCTGCACTATGATTTGGAGGCGACTATGTTTTTTCATAGTTAACATTTTTAACTGAATAAACATAAACATATAATAACGACCTTTACATATAATAATAAACATTTCCACATATCATCTCTGATATCCACTGGACTCTCAGTTGCGCGATATGTCAGCTGTTTGGGATTCCCCTCTGTTCTTACGTCACTGCGCTTTCTGATTGGCTACCTGTCACATTCAACAGGTTGTATTCTCGTTCCCAGTCAGGGAAAACCCCACAGGCTGCGATAAAAAGGCCAAGACAACCCAAACTGGGTATATTCAGGACTTAGCGGGAACACCAACATGCAGAAGCCTTATCTGACGGTTCACCCCTCCCCCCGGGCCGCAGCAAAATTTTCCAAGTCTTCACCGGTCCGTGGTAATAAAAAGGTTGGGGACCACTGGTCTAAATAACAAATAGTCAAGGTGATTTAAATACGTTTTATTCCCCAAAATCGACTTAATCATATTTAAAAATTCATAAGCATAAAATGAATATGTACATTATTTTTGAATCGACTCAAACATACCTAAAACTTACTAAACCTTTACTCCCCCCCCCCCCCAAAACACCCCTACTATTAGTATTTAGATGATCTCTGATGAAGGTTAGTTGAACCTGGGTTTTATTTCAGGATATTGGATTAAGGAGGCACAATTTGAATTATCACTACACTTTGCCAAATTTTATTTATAAAAAAAATATAAAATGCAAAAGTTGTATATGTAAAATTGTTGAGTCCAAATTGAAAAAAAAAATGTGAAAAAGTTCTATGGATCTGAATACTTTCACAAGGCAGTGGAATGCGTAATAGTTCAGTTCCATAAGCCCTGAGATTACACTGCACAAAAGTGGGACCAGCTGTAAGACATTTTTATAGTGTAAGATTACCATCACATGCATTTAGAATCATCATGTATCCCATCGGGATCAGAAATGCATATACTGTCCAACCTCAGAGATGACTACAGGAAGGTGCTCCATTGGGTATCCAGGTACTTCTCCCAGTCTGAACTGGTGCCTTAAGTCTTGGTGGGCAATTCTCTTTACTCCTTTCTTTAGCACACACAACAGCTTGCTCTTCCATGGTGGAGATGTCTTCACGGGGGCAAAAACAGTGGGAATGCTTTCAACAGCATTGAAAGCACCAGAAATAAGTAGTGACTTATTTCAAAAAATGGGGGCATTAGATAGATCATAGACATGAATATTTACTCATTGTTTTTGCAGCTTGGATATCTTTTTTTATATAAAATATTATAAATTACTGTCTGTGGAAAGAGGATCCTAAATTGGATTTCTAAAACAATGCATCTAACATTTATGCATTTTTTAAATGCAAGACTACTTTATCTGTTGCATGTGTGCATTTCTTACTTGAGCATCCCCAGCATGCAATGTTCCACCAGGTCCAGTAAAAAGTAGCAGCCTGTTCATCCAGATGTCGTCCAGAAAATCCAGTATAATCTTTTGATTCTCCTCTGCTGCAATAAAGCGGTTCCACTTATCCGTCTTCACTCGTAGCACACAGAAAGCCTGCTCTCTAAGGAAGTCAACTCTTTCATCTGACAGCACCACCCCTGTCTTTAGAGAGGGTTCCTGCGGGACACGCACTCCTCCTGCAACCGCGGTGGTCATACCGCCGCTGTTACCTCTACTTGTGCCCCCAGCCTCAGCCATGAAGACTCAGCTGGTAGAAAGGGCAGAGAAATAATGTGCAAGGGAATGTGAAACCTGAGAAGAGGTTCGAGTGGAGCAAGATAACAGGTGCTAACTTACTTCAGTCCTGCTTGACAAGATGGATGGATCTCTCTGTAAACCTAACAATGTCCTTCTGCTTTTGTCCAAACTTGGTGTTCTTTCTTTTCTTTAGCCACCTAGAAAAGCTATTCACAACTGGATAGATGGTTGCCTGTGTCACTGTGACAATGTGTGTGGGATGGCTTCATTACACTAAATGGCAGCGTCTGTTTGTGGAGCTTATAAAGCTTGTAACTCAATCTAGGTAACCCGAACTCTCAGAGGAGACTTACAGAGTGTCCCAGAGGACAGGCAAAATTATAGCAAGTAAAATGTCCACGAACATTACGTTTTTATTAAGACAGTGCTTTGCAAAAGAATTATTATCCCATTCAAATTTTGACATTTTTGTCCTATCACGACCTAACCCACCTGATTAGTATATATAGTCCATCTGTAAGTAACTTAATCTAAATTGAAATTTGCTTAAGCACATTAGTCACTAAATGTCATTATAAAGACCAAGGAACATACTAGACATGTCGGGGATCCTATTATGGGGGAGTCTGCTTTCTAAAGCACTTTGAATTGGCTTGAATGATGTTGTTGATACACACGATTAAAGAAGCAAAACGGCAAACTTTGGCCCGAGCATCCAAAAAGGGAAAGAGTATAGCACAACTGTAAACCCACCATGGATTTCTATTTAAGCTGACTGACTGGGCAAGGAGAGTATTAATCAGAGCAGCATCAAAGACACTCATGGTAACTGAAGGAGATGCAGAGATCCACAACTCTGTTGGGGAAACGGCAAACATGTGGAAGAAGGTAACTGGTATCACCATAGTATATCTTTGTGGCTAATACAAAATTACAATACAGTATTGTTTTTTCCCATGGGGAATACTCCTTTCCCCATTTTTTAAATCTTCTTTTGCCAAACAAATGAATTGTTGAATGAATACTATGGTAATATTAATAAGACACAGTATGTGATAAACAGGAGACTGACTGAAATCAAGAAAGAACAAATACTTTTTTGTCTATGGCCAAATAACAATAATTCAAGGAACATGGCCATCTAAGAGCCGCCGAGAGACATTTGTTACGCTAACCTTTTGACACAAAGGCAGCTCTGACCAGATCTCAGGCTGACTAAAGAACATCTGTTGTATCTCAAGTGTCCAATATGGACAATAATGCCAATGGGTATTATAAATGGGTATTGTTGTTTGGTTTCACCTAATGTGAAATTCCTATAGATTTGTGTTGAGGTTGAACAAGTTAGATTCCTCATAATGTTATTGAACCCATTGCTTTCTTTATTTTTCTGGGGCCCATTTCTGTCCTCCTTACAGGGGATCTGACTGAAGCTTGTGTTTGTGATGTTTTGACTGAGCCACAAACATTTGAACATAGTTGGCAAATGACAAAGCATTTGCATGTTCCTGAACACAACAAAGTGGCATGCCAGAGGTCACAATGCTTGGACTAGATAATATCTGTTTGCAATTGTTTTCATCTTATAGCTAGATTACTTTATATTGGATTTTTGCCCCCAAAACAGTTGTTAATCCCTCAATAGTGCAATGTGTAGCATCACCACATGAGGGCAGCTGGGTACAGTGCTCCAGACAGCATCCTTCAGCTGTAATCCAAAGTGACCCTAACCATGACATCCTATTACGAATGTTATGCCATTTATGTAAAAATGTAGAAAAATGGGGCATTTCTCTAACTGTATTACTTAAAATACCACAGCAATGATTACCCTTATAAAGATCCTTCAGTCTGTGAGTTTAACATCAGGACATAGACATAATCCTCTCCAAATTTTAAAATATATGAGCTGGAGAACCCAAAGCCTCTCTGGGATGCCTGACATTTAAGTGCATTGCTAACCTTATAGTCATACATTTAATTCATATTTGTGACAAATCAATAAAACAGTGCACAATAATATCCAAAAATGGATGACATACATATTCCTTCCACAGAGGGTGTTTAGTAGCCAAATGTTTATTGGTGGAGGAAAGTCTTGTATTTCTTGACAGAGTGAAAATAAGGTTTAATCGTTCACCATGTTATGACAATTAATTTTCTTGTTCAGTAAGAATCTTTTCAGCAATTACACACATTTCAATTACTTGTAAAATTAAATGTAGTTGTTATTGGTGTTGTTTTGTTTCTACATACCAACAAAATGACAAAGATGTTTTTTATTACACTCTTGAAAGGCAAAGTTTAAATACCTTTCTGTAATCAGAGCATTTTTGTCTTTGATATTAATCATGACAATTTTTTCTTTGATTGTAGCATTTTGTTCCTTGATCATAGCATTTTTGTGATTGATTATAGGCTTTTTTGTTTGATCATAGAAGTTTTGACTTTGATCATAGCAGTTTTGTCTTTTGTATTAATCACAACCTTTTGTCTTTGATCATACATTTTTTTGTCATTGATCTTAACCATAGTCTTCCTGTCTTTTCTCAAAAACCATAGCCTTTTTGTCTTTTATCTTAGCATTTTCTCTTTGATCTTGGCAATTTTGCCTTTGATCTTACCACTTCTGTCTTTGATCTTTCCAGTTGTCCTTGATCTTAGTGTTTTAGTCTTGGATCATAGCATTCTTGTCTTTGATCTTAGCAGTTTTGCCTTTGATCTTATGACTTCTGTCTTTGATATTTCCAGTTTTGCCTTTGATGTTAATACTTTTTGTCCTTGATCTCAGTGTTTTTGTCTTGGATCATAGCATTCTTGTCTTTGATCTTACCATATTTGTCTTTGATCTTAGCAGTTTTGCCTTTGATCTTACTTACCAGGTTTGTCTTTGATCTTGGCAGTCCTGCCTTTGATCTTATGACTTCTGTCTTTGATCTTTCCAGTTTTGCCATTGATGTTAATACTTTTGTCTTTGATCTTACCAGTTTTGTCCTTGATCTT
>NW_015112830.1:436678-437186 GCF_001443285.1 Poecilia latipinna
TGATCTTACCAGTTTTGTCCTTGATCTTAGTGTTTTTTAGTCTTGGATCATAGCATTCTTGTCTTTGATCTTAGCAGTTTTGCCTTTGATCTTACTTACCAGGTTTGTCTTTGATCTTGGCAGTCCTGCCTTTTATCATATGACTTCTGTCTTTGATCTTTCCAGTTTTGCCATTGATGTTAATCCTTTTGTTTTTGATCTTTCCAGTTTTGTCCTTGATCTTGGTGTTTTTTGTCTTGGATCAAACCATTCTTGTCTTTGTTCTTAGCAGTTTTGCCTTTGATCTTACGACTTCTGTCTTTGATCTTTCCAGTTTTGCCTTTGATGTCAATGGTTTTGTCTTTGATCTTACCAGTTTTGTCCTTGATCTTAGTGTTTTAGTCTTGGATTATAGCATTCTTGTCTTTGATCTTAGCAGTTTTGACTTTGATCTTACTTACCAGGTTTGTCTTTGAACTAGGCAGTCCTTCCTTTTATCTTCTGACTTCTGTCTTTGATCTTTCCAGTT
>NW_015112830.1:442084-455037 GCF_001443285.1 Poecilia latipinna
CTTTGATCTTATGACTTCTGTCTTTGATCTTTCCAGTTTTGCCATTGATGTTAATACTTTTGTCTTTGATCTTACCAGTTTTGTCCTTGATCTTGGTGTTTTTTGTCTTGGATCAAAGCATTCTTGTCTTTGATCTTAGCAGTTTTGCCTTTGATCTTATGACTTCTGTCTTTGATCTTTCCAGTTTTGCCATTGATGTTAATACTTTTGTCTTTGATCTTACCAGTTTTGTCCTTGATCTTGGTGTTTTTTGTCTTGGATCAAAGCATTCTTGTCTTTGATCTTAGCAGTTTTGCCTTTGAACTTACTCACCAATTTTGTGTTTGATCGTGGCAGTTTTGCCTTTGATCTTATGACTTCTGTCTTTGATCTTTCCAGTTTTGCCATTGATGTTAATACTTTTGTCTTTGATCTTACCAGTTTTGTCCTTGATTTTGGTGTTTTTGTCTTGGATCAAAGTATTCTTGTCTTTGATCTTGGCAGTTTTGCCTTTGATCTTTCAAGTTTTGTCTTTGATCTTAGCATTTTCTCTTTGATATTACCATTTTTTCCCTTTGATATTACCATTCTTTTCCTTTTATCTTACCAGTTTCACGTTTTGATCTTACCAGTTTTGTCTGCATTTTTCCCTTTGATCTTACCATATTTGTCTTTGATCTTACCAGTTTTGTCTTTGATCTTACTTTCCACTTTTGTCTTTGATCTAACCAGTTTCACCTTTGATCTTACCAGTTTTGTCTTTGATCTTAGTGTTTTTGCGTTTGACTTTACCATATTTGTCTTTGATCTTAGCAGTTTTATAGTTTTAAAATTTTATAGTCAAGACCAAAGACAAAACTGGTTAATAAGAAAATTGCAGAATATTTAGACGAACATGTGTGTGCTTCCATGTGTTCATCTAATACTGGATCCCTTTAAAGACCTGTTTGGCACAGACTTTAATATTTGTATTTGTCAAGGATCAAGGATTTCTCAAGGATTTTTCCTCTTAATGCCCTGTCTTTTTAGAAGTATATCTGTCCTTTCCCCAGCATAACTCCTCAAAACATGACTCTACCAGCTCATTAACTTTACAGTTGGGATATTTTGAGGCTTTCGTCCTTCCCCTCTTTTCTTCTAAATCTAACTATGGTCATTACAGCCCAACACAGCACTGAAAATGTCTTTGATTTAGTTGCTGTGTTGCTGTGTGCATTCATAAACTAAAATCTGGGGTTTCTCGCACAGATTTGGGGAAAATGGCTTTCCCCCTGAATGGCATTTCATTCCATGTCAGAACAGGTCTCGTTTTAATATGGATAACAAGACTCTTCTCATCATTTTCACAAGGTGGGTGATTCGGGAGTTGATTCAGAAATGTAAAAGTATAACTTGTCTCATTCCTGTCCTTCCTGAGTGGTATAATTGGACGTTTTTATGGTACTCATACTTGTGCATAGTTTTTCAAACAGATAGCTTCAAGTATCTGGATATTGTACGAAATGATGCACCACACCTATTGAGGTCCATCATTCGTGCACTGAAATCTTGCATGATTTTTGGGTGTCCTTCCACGGAGTCACAAAAGGAAGGTTATGAAATGTTTTGAGTTACGCTACAATAATCCTTGCAAACCTATCATATCATAAACTGGGCTTTATCAATTTGTTTAGTTGAAAAGCATGGTAAAGTAATTGTATGTAAACTTCAGAATATAAATGTAGTTACACAAAATTCTCAACATTCTGGCATCCAACAAATGGACATAATTTATATAATTTTGACTGAGCTTAAACAGGAAGTTTTGACTAATTAAATGTCAGACAGAAGAGGGAAGAAATGTTATCTGTCTGTTTATACATAGTGCATGAATATCTCTTTATGTATGCATAATACGTCTTTACTTTTTCATCACTTATACTCAGTACTCACAGAAGTTCATTCTTTATGGAATAATCAGAATATTTAGCAATTACCAAAGAAGTTGGTTTTAATGGTAGCTGATGTATGTGTGGCTGAATGTGCAGGACTTTGTGTTTGTATGCCCATCCAGAACCCAAGTCTGGTGAGGGTGTCTGGTGAGGGTGTCCCGTGGGTGTCTCCTCACGCTGTATCTAAGCCCATTTGAGCTTGCTGACAGAAGGAGCATGACTGCCCATCTCTCTGACCTCATGCCCAATGTCAGCTCTGCTCTGCAGGGATGGAGGGATGGTTGGAAAAAGAGGCCCTAGGACAAGTGGGGAAGGGCCGATGGGGAGAGAAAGAGTGAAGAAATTTGAGGGTGTGTGCTGGCATGGAGAATGAGAAGAGGGGGTAAGCTTGCTGAATACAAATGAAAGAGAGAATGGAGAGGTGAAGGGAACAGAGCAACAGTGAAACAGAGATCTGAACTTGGTGATAAATATTTAAGTGTGTTATTGAACAATGCTGAGTAATCCACACAGGATAAGTGAGGACATGTGGAAAAATGGATCCTAAGACGATATTTAATCTTCTAGCTCGTGACTAGAACTGCAATATCACCAGGAAGTGGATGTAATCTTCTTCCTCCAATGTGGCACAGTAAAGGATTTACTAAACTGTTTGTAGCCTCTCAGAAATATTGTTTTAACCCAAAGCAACTTCATTGATTTGTTTTCCCTTCTCTATTTCTCTGCTTCTTTCTCTCTCCCTCTCCCTCTTTTTTCTCTCCATTTGTTGTTGCTATGACGACGTATTGCTTGACAATCAAGCTGCTGTTCTTGAGTTCTGAGCTTCTGCCTGGCATGCTCTCCAACTCGCTCCTCAACCACTCCTCTACTTCTCTCCTTGTCAGCCCTTTCTTGTCCATTGGAAAGCTAGAAATTACCATACAGATTAACTTGAGGTCTAATCTTTTGTCAGATACACATGCATACACACTACTGTGCCTTACAAAAGTATTCGTATCTAACATAGTTATTCCCATTTCTCTATTTTACAAACACAACCTTCAATATATTTTATTAGGGTTTTATGTGACAGATCAACATAAAGCAGTGCATTTATTCGTGATGCAAACTCAGCTGCTCTGTGAAGGCCTCAGATGTTTCTGTAAAGAACATTAGTCACTGAACAGCATTAAGAAGACCAAGGCGGACAACAGAAAGGCCAGGGATAGTTCCATGTAGAAGTTCAAAGCATGTCAATGGTACAAAACATAATTCTAAGTTGTGAACGTAATAGCAGAGTACTAATGGATCCATCATCTAAGAATGGAAATAATGGCACAGGTGCAAGCCTACACACATGAGCACCCACCTAAATTGACAGTAAGGGAAATGAGAGCAGCATAAAGGCATTATGGTATCAACTGTTATCCATAGATGTAGTGTTTACAGAAGCGTGACATGAAGAAATAAATCACTGAAAGTCAGTCACAATAAATGCAGGAGACAAAGCAAACAGTGTGATCACATGAGGTCAAGGTAGAACTTTTTAGCCTAAGTGGAACCTGGTCAGAGTTAATGGACAGAAGGACGGGGTTAATCCTGGAAGAAAATGCCTGAGAAATAAACACTTGGGATTGAGGTAGAGGTTTACATGAAAGCTATCTTGCTACCATTGCCGATAGACATCCTACAAGTAATCTAAACTGACTTATTTTGCAGTGCGGAAATTTTTGTCTACAGATGTGCAAAGCTGGTATAAACATACATACCATAAAAGAATTTCAGCTGTAACAGGCAGCTCTAAAATGTGTTGACGCACGGGAGCTTAGTACAAACACACCAATCTTTTTAGTTTTATTTGGTAAAAAAAAAAAGAAAACTATAAATCATTTTTTCCCCCAATTTTCTTTCAAGTGCTCATCTATTCTAAATTGACAATATGACAAAATTGTATGAACATTGTTCATGCCTACTAGACTTGGAGGCAAAAATAAAATGTCAGAAAACGAGTGGAAAAACAAAAGGGAAAATGGTGACACAGTTGCCAGGTGTGTACGGCACACACACACACACACACACACACACACACACACACACACACATGAAAAGACCCTTCAAAGCCTGCCTCCTCTCACTGGCAGACTATGCTCGAAACCCCACCACGCTGGGTGGATACCATGTCTGGCTGCACGTGTCTTTTTCTGTCCAGATGGTGCTGACCAACCGTCCCTCCCTGGATAGGGGAAGTAAATGGAGCGATTACAGTAATGTCCGACATGCACATCTGTCCCATACCTCTGCATTGCTGCCAGCAATTTTGGACTGTTAGCCTCAAAAAAGAGAGAGAGAAAAAAAAAACGCCACTGAGATCTGTGGAGTTGGCCAGAGCAAGCAAACCACATGATTATGTGGAGTTTCTCTGATCAGGCGATGATGTCCAGTTTTGCAGATTAATTAATAAAACTACAAGCTGCCTGTTGATCTGCCTTCCACCTTTTAAAAGAGAGTCACCTTGGAGGAAATATGATAACTCTTGCTGAGATTACTTTGATTTATCCCTCTGCACTCCTCAATCTGACCTTGTGTTGCTATCCTTGTTCCCCTTCAACTCTGCATCTTTTCATCCCTTCAGTATGAACCACTTCAAAAAGCAGGCCCCTTCTTTGTCCTTCAATTTCTCTGTTTTGGCATCTTTGATGTGTTTTTTCCCCCCCTCAAACCTAAAAGTGAATCAGGAGAAAGGGACAATTTGAACCAACTGGCAAAGGCAGGCGGCCTCTTTGTAGCTTGAAGAAAAGGCAGAGTGTCACCAGCAGGCTCTTCCTTATCGTGCTTTTTGCTTTGTTCCGGAAAGGTCTTCCTCCCAGTCTGGACTCAGTGATATTTGAGAGGAAAATCCGAGCACAGAGGAAGAGGTTAGAGTGCGCGGGCCAGTCTCACAGGTTGCGTCCGTTGGCATATTTAAGTCCTTAGCTTGTTCTCCCCGGTGTATTCATGTTTCTTACTCTGGTTAAGGAGAATCCGGCACTCTGCAGTCAGAAACGCTGATTCCATGCTGACCACTTTCAAAATACTGTTCACCGAGCCAGTTCTGTGAAAGAGAACACCCTTATTTCTCTGGCAAAGTACACTGCAGTGTTCTCAACAAAATCTGCAGATACAGTGTTTTTGAGGGTAAAAAAAACAAAACAACAAAAAAAAAAAACATGCAGCATTGTTCTCTGCTGTGGCAGACACAGGTAGTTTCCTCTTACAGCAAGTTCACCTGGGCGAGCTCCCGGGAGACTCATTAGAGTTTGCTGACACAAAGAGATGCAGTGGAGTTTAGTGGGTACCTCACAGATAGAGTGGGGTTTGTCTTGGTTTTTAAGTCACGCTTGTATCCTGCAGATGGTGCTGTTTCTCCATCTGGCTCCACGCAAAATTCAAAGCGATTTTTTTTTTCCCCTGTTGTTGCTTTTAAATTTCCACTAAAAAGGTGAATTATGTGTGCTTCTTGTCAATAACTAAATTGGATATTGCACAAATCCCCTCCAGGTATAAAGTAAACACGAGATGGTGGGATTAAAAAAAAAAAATTATAGTACAGTAAAATTGTGTTTGAACCCACTTGTACTTAGTGTTTCTGTATTGATTTAGCATCACCTGCTTTTCCTCAGTGATATTGAGCATACAACTAAAAAGGAAGATATGAATCCACGTGAGGAAAAAGCCCTTAGTACAAACTTGTTTGTTTTGCTGTCAACTTTGGGAGCGGGTGCATCTTAAGAGCAGGGAGAAATGTAGAATAGGTATCCACTTCTTTATAGTGCCTTGTAAAAGTTCGCACCTTTGGATTTTATCCACTTCAGTATTTTATACCACAGACCATCAGAAAGGAGAGCATAAATATCAAGAATGAAACTGTTATATTGTTTTCTAAATATAAGTTAAAACCCTGGAATCCGGTAAAACCACTTCAATGCAGTATACCGATGTTCAGCTCAATTCACCTCAGTTCATTCATGTAGCGCCAACTTACAATTAATTGCGTCTCCAGGCATTTTACAAGAGATTTCTGATTTATGTAGAGAAATATCCTCGTCTAGTAAATCCGTCATACAGACAGAATTAGTCATTTACATACTTTCCAATCAATTATTATGTAAAGTGATACAATTTTCTGTCGAAGAAAGTGCAGCACATTGCATTGAGTGACAAACTGCAGAGATCCTTCCTCCTGATCAAACCGTGTGCAACAGTGGACAGTTCTTTTTGTAGACATCCCTCATTCTGTGGCGACAGTGGAAGGAAAAGACTAAACTATTAGAGACTAAAAGCTGTTACAGAAAATTAGGGAAGAAACAGTCTCATGAAGCCCAAGAAAAGTCCCCAACATGTTGGGAATTAGGTTATCAAGAAGTTTACAAACAGATCGAGGTTGTAAACCTAACACAAGCTTCTAAGATCACATGGAAAGGCTATTTTATCTGAAAATTTAAAGAGCACAACTTCAAACAACCGTCAACATAATCTGACTTGCTGGGCAAAGAGAGCTGCAATCCCAGCATCAGCCTAAATCAACATGGCAACTCTGGAGGAGCTGCAGAGATCATTGATCATACTGATTATGATTTTATTTATTTATTTTTTTCTGCAGTGACAGGAAGGTTTGTTGATGGGGAGATGAGTGGAGCTTGCACAGTAAGAGAGTAAGAAAACCTGAGAGAGGCTGCAAAAAAAAAATAAATAAATAAATAAAACAGGGGCCGAGATCCACCTTCCAACATTAGAATGACCTCAAAGCCAGAGATACAAATAACAGTTTAGAATGAAGCTTTACTGTGCTTTTCATTCATTTGTTGCTCTGTTAGATACTCTGTTGGGGTGATGTGAGTTTTCTCAATGTCGACTGCATGTTGCATGACTGCTTTACTTACCATATTTACACAATGTGGTTTTGGAGTACACTCTTTAGGCTTTTCTAGTTTTTTTTTTTTTTTTTTTTTTTTTCGTAAGCTCCCCCGTCATGTGATTATGTAAAGGGCACCGTGTTGTACCCTGTAAAATTTTATAACTGAGCAGTTAAGCCAAATGGGGTGAAAAAGTGTTTCTATGTGGCTCCAAAAAAAACCCATATCTGAATAAAGAAAAAAATTAGCTAGACTTAAACACTGGCTGTACCACCATCTGACTTTTAAATGACTGTACTGCGTTCACTGATTGGCTGCCACTGCTCTGCCATTACATGCGAAGATTTACTAATGAATGTAGACTGCGGGGAAATAACAGACTGAGGTTTCACTCTTTGCAGTGTAATTGTAGAGCACAGAGTCTGATTGTCTGCGACTTCGTGACTTATTACAGTCACAACTGTTACTGTGACCAACAGCGCAATGCAGCAAGCAGGTTAAATACAACCCTCCTCCTATTAGCACAAACACACTCATTCTTCTTTTGCTATTATGCTGAAAGTATGCAGGGTTTCATTAAAATGCTTGGGGAATGCACTCAGTTATTGGCCGAGTTCATGCCACAGGCTTGTTTAGCTGGTCAGAGCAGCTATAATGTGATGTTTGTCGTCTAAAACAAGTACAATTGGATAGTTTTAGCTTTCCTTTTTTATTTGGTGATGTTTGATAACCAAAGGGGTAGTATTTACCAAAATAGAACAAATCTAACATGTGCTGGTTTAATTTTTGACCCTAATTATGAGAACTTTGATGTCGTCTCCACTCTCACCAGACATAATCACGCCTGCAGTTTGAGTTTAATCAGGAGTTATTGCTTAATTGAGCGAAAAAATATTAGGGCGGCTTTATAGAAAAATTAAAATTGACACGATGCATAAAATCACACCCAGTCACAAAACAAACAAATAGATGAGTCATTGATCAGGGTTGAGCCTTGATCTCTGTGTGACAGCATGCCTCGGCCGATCGATAACTTTAATTCAACCTCAAGTGTGTGTTTGCACGAATCAGCCCACCACATTTCTCCAACCAGGGAGTTTGCAAACCGTACGCAGAAACGCTGACACAGAGTCATATTCTCTGTTTTTCTTTTTTTTGTTTCTCAAGCCCTCACAAAATTAAACGCACAAACACAGCACCCTGATTAGGTGAGCCACAGGGGTTAGGTCTAATGACAAACAAACTCAGCGTGTGCACAAACATTTCAGCTCCACAGATGAAATATAGATTTTCCCGCCGTCCCAAAAGCTGATGGGTATTAGGTGAGGGCATGTTTGTGTGTATTTGAGTGTGAGCGATCTTGTTTTTCTTGTTTGTGTTATATGCCCCCCTCGAACTCCCTCCAAAAAACAAACAAACAAAAAAAAACATGGGTAAAAAGCATGTAAGTGATTGGATGCTACTTTGTTACTGTTAAAGACCCTCTCTCCAGGGAAAAAAAGGGGGTTAAACTGAAATGTGTTAATGTCCCTATGTCTGAATGTCTGTCTGAGGTAAAGATTGTTTGTTGGATTCACCGTAATGCCTCACTCTGAAACGGCAACGTCTTTCTTTTTTAATCCCAGTTAAGATACGATGTGGTTCTAGGGTGCAAATTTAAAATCAACCAATTTTCTGACCGCAAAATCAGCAGCATAGTTAAAAATACACAACAATAAAACAGAAACCATTAGCGTAAGGTATGTTCCAAAAAATAAATTCTGTTAGCGCAACCCATGAATGTAAATGTGGAACAACACATTTTATATTTCTGAGGACACCATACCATATTGCAACATGTTACCGTCACGTGCTGGGAATCAAAGTTGTTACGTTTCGCATGTTAGCATTAGCATCAGCTAAATGTGTTTGCTACATTGTGCTGAGGGTTTAGTATAAGGAAGCGGGTTTCCACATTTGAAAATAACGCATTCACTTAAGACTGAATTTTAAAATCCCCGTCCTTTTACCTGGAGCCTCCAAAAGATTGCCTGAATTACCAGCCAACTTTTAAGGCTTAAATGTCTGCGCAGCCTCTGTAAATACGCCCGAGTCTGTATGAGATGCAGAGTTTAGTAACCTCAAGTAAAAATGTCACAGTTCATTGTTACAGAAATATTTCAAATAAAATTGTTCCAGTTTTACTCAAAACAGAAAGGCTGCAATTAATCAAAATTTGGAAACATTGCCACACACCCAATTTGTTGTTGTCATAAGAGAAAAGTAATGAAAACCTTTTGCAGTTTTAATGTGCATATCTTTAGAAGCCTGTAACCCGCTGTCAGTTTGCTTTGAGTCACACAAGCCTTTGAACACGTATTAAGATATCAGATCATGAAGACAGGATCAGATTCAACAACCAGTAGCTGCACTGAAGGGACTTCAAGTCATTTAATTTATGCTATCCCAATTATATGCTCAATTAAAAGCTCATCAAATAACTCTTCAAATTGCTAAATGATTGCATCATCAAAACTGTTGCAGTTTTTGCAAGAAAGGATATTAACATGACTCAAAACTTTAATTGCAATCTGTAATCAGATTTACGTTTTTGCCAACATGAATGCATGTTTAAGTCTAATGTTGGGATACATAATTGTTCCTGAGCGTTCAGAGTTAACGATGTGACGTATGCAACGACATGCTCAATTCCATCAGGCTTTGACTTGGCGACCATAGGGCACAAGCATCCTTTGATCATCTTTATTTTATCTCTAACCGACCGTTTCTCCGTTCTCTCTCCTCAAAACCCAGACTCCTGCCAAAAAGCTAATCTTTCTGTGCTGATGAAGGTTATTGGATGTCCTAACAGGCTTTTAAAGGAAGGTGATGGACTGAGCGATAGCTGGATAAATGGATGGATGGATGGAGGGAGGAGAGAAAGGACATGCGAGAATAAGTGGCAGGGGAGGTGGTGTCAATAAGCACATCAACCTGATCCCTTACAGACTGTGAGGTAGGCTCACGCAGCCAGTGTTTGCATTCATACTCATGCGCCCGCTCGCATCTGTGGCTGCTCATAAATCTCTGAGAAAGCATAAAAAGGACTCTTTTGGTGCCAATAAGCTGCGAGATGGATTGCAGGAGATGTCTCCACCTTGACCAGCTTTGTGACAAATGCCTCGAGGTGCAAATGTGTACCCTCCCATGTAATGCTTCAGTCGAGAGCTTTGGGTCTGGGCAGAATGCTGAAACACTGTTTGAGCTTCGGACAAGAATACATTATGACATTTTGACAATTTTCAGGATACAGGGTAGAGATAGAGCTGCATCAAAAGTGTACGTTAATTAATACAGAGTTGTGTATTTTGACAGTCTCAGATCAGCGACATGTGAGATTAAAGTTGAAAATATGAATAATGTATGAAGGACCTTTTTGTTTTAGGCTTTCATTATTTTCTTTACCTCATCACATTCTTCCTCTGAAACAGTCAAGACATGTGATGGGGGGTCCTGAGTCCTTTACTCACCCACTCTTTCCACCTTTCTACTAAAACTGGTAATCATTTGTTTCCCAATCACATTAGCATGCCAGTAATGAGAGGGGTAAGTCAACCATTAGAATATGATCCATAATTCATTGTTGACTCCCGTTCATTACCCCAAACTCCCTTCGATGAATCTTTAATAAGTGTGTGTGTGTGTGTGTGTGCACTCTGTGTAACTTTACATCTGTGTTTGTCATCTGGGGTGTGGACCAGTATCAGCCTCTGGGCTGATGGAAATTTACATGACTTACTAAGTAATCTACCTACTTCCACATGCATTATGTAACTTAGCAACGACGTAAGCAATAAGTTTAATTGGAAACGTATGTGGAAGGGTGCATTGCTGTGCATCTGTTTGGGTGTGTAGGTGTCTCTGTCTCCCAATTTCTGTCTCTGTCTCTCTTGTGAGTGGAGTCGACAGCTGTTATCAGTCGCTGACAGAATCCTCCCATCAACCCCCTCCTTCTGCTGTCAATCACAAAACATTGTCATCAAGTCTCTATTTTAATAGCCATTCTACTCTATTTGGCGGAAGAAAAAAAAAGTGAGGTGTGACGCGGATTTTGGCTTCTCCGGTATAGACGTGTAAAAATTCTCAAAATAAATTTGCCTTTTACTGCAGTACAGTAATCTCACACTAAAAAATCAGAAGAAAAAAAATACAACCTTTAATTTGAGTGCCGTATTTTCCGGACTAAAGCGCGCACCATATTATAAGCCACAGCTACAGATTAAAAAAAAAAAAAAAAAAATGGAAACGTACATAAGCTGCACCAGGCAAAAAGCCACTGGTATCTCCGCCGCTCTCGATTTTTCATAAGGACCCAGCAGAGGGCAGCAGAGGGCTGCGTCCTACATATGAGTTTGAAGAAATTTCTCCGTTGTGCCTGATGCTAGCATGTGCTTGTTCTAAATGAAAATCAGCGCTTTCTTCTTTGATTTTCAATTTTGACTTCCAATGATTCACTCCCTGCTAAAGAGCCCCCTGGTGGTTGAAGAAAAATACACAGAAAAGCCACAACGAGCTACAAGCCACATGGTTCAAAGTGTAGGAAAAAAGTAGCGGCTCATAGTCCGAAAAATACGGTACACTTATTCAGTGAGGGAGAATTATTGTTATTTTTTTCTTACAAATACCCCAGTGGCATTTTGGAATAATTTCTTTAAAACATAGATGTGATAGAATTTTTTAAATATGTTTTTATATTTGCTTTGCTGGCCAATCAAGCATGGCATTACCATGTTCACTGAGCCACCTGTTGGTACCTTTGGCAGTGTGGGCAGGTGAGTCCTGCTGGCAGAAGGAAGCATAAAGTGTTTCAAAATGTCTTGGTAGACAACTGCATTAAATGTGTGCTTCTCTGGTTCAGGAATGCTTGACACAAAGAATGTGACTTTTGTAGCCCATCTTTNTTTGATCTTATGACTTCTGTCTTTGATATTTCCAGTTTTGCCATTGATGTCAATGGTTTTGTCTTTTATCTTACCAGTTTTGTCCTTGATCTTCGTGTTTTTGTCTTGGATCAAAGCATTCTTGTCTTTGATCTTAGCAGTTTTGTCCTTGATCTTAGTATTTTAGTCTTGGATCATAGCATTCTTGTCTTTGATCTTAGCAGTTTTGCCTTTGATCTTACTTACCAATTTTGCCTTTGATCTTATGACTTCTGTGTTTGATATTTCCAGTTTTGCCATTGATGTTAATACTTTTGTCTTTGATCTTACCAGTTTTGTACTTGATCTTAATATTTTAGTCTTGGATCATAGCATTCTTGTCTTTGATCTTAGCAGTTTTGCATTTGATCTTACTTAACAGGTTTGTCTTTGACCTTGGCAGTCCTGCCTTTGATCTTATGACTTCTGTCTTTGATCTTTCTACTTTTGCCTTTGATGTCAATGGTTTTGTCTTTGATCTTACCAGTTTTGTCCTTGATCTTAGTATTTTAGTCTTGGATCATAGCATTCTTGTCTTTCATCTTAGCAGTGTTGCCTTTGATCTTACTTATCACTTTTCTCTTTGATCTTGGCAGTTTTGCCTTTGATCTTACCATATTTTGCCTTTGATCTTATGACTTCTGTCTTTGATCTTTCCAGTTTTGCCATTGATGTTAATACTTTTGTCTTTGATCTTACCAGTTTTGTACTTGATCTTAATATTTTAGTCTTGGATCATAGCATTCTTGTCTTTGATCTTAGCAGTTTTGCATTTGATCTTACTTAACAGGTTTGTCTTTGACCTTGGCAGTCCTGCCTTTGATCTTATGACTTCTGTCTTTGATCTTTCCAGTTTTGCCATTGATGTTAATACTTTTGTCTTTGATCTTACCAGTTTTGTACTTGATCTTAATATTTTAGTCTTGGATCATAGCATTCTTGTCTTTGATCTTAGCAGTTTTGCATTTGATCTTACTTAACAGGTTTGTCTTTGACCTTGGCAGTCCTGCCTTTGATCTTATGACTTCTGTCTTTGATCTTTCCAGTTTTGCCATTGATGTTAATACTTTTGTCTTTGATCTTACCAGTTTTGTCCTTGATCTTGGTGTTTTTGTCTTGGATCAAAGCATTATTGTCTTTGATTTTAGCAGTTTTGCCTTTGATCTTACTTACCAATTTTGCCTTTGATCTTATGACTTCTGTCTTTGATCTTT
>NW_015112831.1:0-54818 GCF_001443285.1 Poecilia latipinna
GTACTGTGGAAATGCTGTGCTAAGTACTAACGCTCCTCCCTGACCCGTAGGAGGAGACGCTGCAGCGGTGCAGAGAAGACGACTTAAAGAGGAAAGAGATCACCACCCATTTCCAGGGGACCCTGAGCGACATCCAAGCCCAGATAGAGGAGCACAGCAGCCGCAACACCAAGCTGTGTCAGGAGAACGGCGCCCTGGCAGAAAAACTCAAGGCCCTCATTGCACAATATGACCAGCGAGAGGCGGTATGGAGCTTACCACACACACAGCCGTCGACTCTGTGCCAGACTCAAAGAGCAGATACAGTACATCACAGAAAGGCCAAACCATACTCTCACTCTGCGCCAGAGGGGGGAAAGAGTACACGTTAATTTGACGCAATGTGCTCACGCAATCCCTGACCCATCTGCATCCACGCATTCATTACCTTTCACCCTGGTCTTACTTCTATTAGACACAGTAGTCCAGCCAAGCCTTAATCCGAGCGAGAAGTGAAATATCTCTCTGCGTAAAAGCGACTCATAAATCCCCTTGATTGTCTACCAGAACTTGGAAAAGGTTTTCAAGCACAGAGACCTGAAGGAGAAACTTCTGGAAACCAAGCTAGAGCAGGCCAATCTGATCCTGAAGGAGGCCGAGGGGAAGCACAAGCTGGAGAAAGAGCTCGTACGTCCAGTGAATCATGTTTGGGTTATGAGTAAGTGTGAGTCTGCATGTATTAACGTGGGATGTGTTGATACCACAACAGCTTCTTAAACAAGTGGCGGAGTACAAGCTGCAGCTGAGCGGCCTGAAGGAGCAAGAAACAGACATGAGGAGTCAGGTAGGCCAACCGGTTGCCATCTGCAACATTTGTTTGTTTTATTTCAGTTTTAGATTGTTTTTCTTCTAATGATTTCGTCAACTCTTCCCAGCTTGACATGTACTCCAAAAAGTTCGACGAATTCCAAGGTACGGTGTCGAAGAGCAACAGCGTCTACAGCGGCTTCAAACAGGACATGGACAAAGTAAGAACGGCTTTTTGTAATGTTTCCTTCTAGTTCCCGTCACTTGCAAAGCAAAAATAGAATGATCCGCCCAGATTTTTAGAAACAAGAAAAGTGTTTAGCAGTGTGCTATATTTGTATTGTTTAGATGGCCAAGAAAATGAAGAAGCTGGAGAAAGAGTGCCATTCATGGAAGACGCGCTTTGACAGCTGTAACAAGAATCTCATTGACATGGTGGCTGATGTAAGCAACAATTTTCAACAAACTTGAGTGTATTATAAGGATTTTATAGACCAACACTACCTCCCCTAACACATCAGACAGGTTAAGTGATAAACCAAACGGAAAACACCTGCTACCATCATCCCCACTGTTAACAAGGCGGCCTGCGGTAGACTCGAGCTCTGAGAATGTTTAGCGCCCCCTGCTGACACAACAGCACGTTTAGGTGGTACAGGTCAACAAGTGCACCAGTTGTATACTAACAAACCAAAGCCTTCATAATTTGAAAGTCTGTTAACAATCAGTGTTTGAAATATTTACTTAATAATCTACCTCAGCTGGTTGTTTACAGCGCAAGCAATTTCCGGTAAGCATCACGGACAAATGTTGGCGATTGGGTAAAGTCTAATGGTGCGTTCACACCAAACGTGTTGCGCCCGTCAAAAACCAGTTCGACTTGTGCACATTGAATGCAGAAGCTTGACATTTCGCTCTACACGTAGCGTTTTGCGCATCTGGTTTATATTCAAAGTCTAAGTGGAGGCACGTCAGACATGTGGGATAGCCGTCTAGCCGTTGTTTTCCGTTGGACGCTCTAAGCGGTTCAAATCACGCTGTGCTAGACGCTCAAAACGTGCCACAATGGTCTTGACGCAACTCCACATAGACTTTGAATGTAAACCAGACCCGCTTGACGATTAAAACACATTTGGCGTGAACACACCATAACACTTCAAGAGACCACAACTCCAGGAAGCAATTGTGTCTCAATAGCTAAGGGTCCAGATCCTCTGTATGAAGTAAAGCACAGCATACGGGGTGGCTTTTTACCAGGCTAAGTTAGCAACATAAAAATCAGCAAATTCCGCCAATTTCCAACTTGCAAAAGGAAATTGTTCAACTCTGGTGTGACGTTATTCCCTGATCTGACGTCCGACTTCCCAGACAAATGTAACGTAGCATAATTGAGATAAACTTTGCCAGCAGCGGCCCTGAAATAAAATGCTGCTCAGGGTCTCATGCGCCTTTGGGATGGTCTTTGGCCTAGCACATACATTTTCAATAAAAACATTGATGTTTGTTGTTGTAATGTAAGAAAATACCTCAGTTAGAGAGAACTGCAAGAGTTTTGTCTGTGTCATCTCAACAGAGAACCATCAAGGAAAAGGAGTTTGAGCTTCTCACTATCAAGAACCAGAAGCTCGAGAGTCTTTGCAGGGCTTTACAGGAGCAAAGGAAGAACCTATCTAAGCAGGTACAGGGAGCTCAACCAGACAAACACACTGATGAGCAAGCGCAGAAGGAAGGCGGTGATGTGCCGGAGGCTGCTACAGATCAAAAAGAGGATCATCCAGCTCAGGACACAGGAAACCCCGCCTCTGCTGAATCACCAGTGCAAACAACTCCGCTAACCGAGGCACTGGCTAAACTGAAGGCTGAGCAGGCTCTACTGAAAGAGATCGCTGGTTCTTTCACAATATCTCACACGACACCCACAGAATCAGCAGATAGTCAGTCACATGGACTCTCCGAGGGCATCGAAGGGCCAGAGGAGAAGCAGGGAGAGGAGAGCAAACACCAGGACGTCCACGAGGATCAAAATCAAGAACAGCGAGATCGGGAGATGGAGTCAGTTGATTAATGCAGAAACCGCTGCGACACAAAACCCGCTGCATGTCAGAATACAAAAAATATTAATAAAAAAACCCCAACGTGAGCTTTGTCTTTATTGTCCGTTCATCATGCCATGTGTAAAGGTTGAGGTTGCTTTTAGATTTTACCACAAGAGAATTATACACGTGGAGTTTTAAGCATTGTTAAGAATAGAATGAGCCTTTGTTTTTAGGCCAACATTCAGAACTTTTCATGAAGAAAAGTGAGATTAAAACTCCTAGAACTGCAAAAGGGAGAGATGCCCAAAACCCACCTAGAAACCAAAAAGTTGGGCATCTCTCGTTCTGTGGCCTAATGAGAGATGCCCAACTTTCTGGTCTCTAGATGTCTCTCATGTTTGGAACAGAAACAGCTGTCTACATATGGCTAAAAAGGGCTAAAGAGTCTGTACGTCGGCACAACTAAAGAATACCACCAAAGCATGAACTCTCGTTGGGTATTAGGTAGACAGTACTGCAGGGAAGACCCTTATGGTGCGTTCACACCTAAAGCGTTTTGAGCATCAGGCGCGTCTGGTTTACATTCAAAGTCTATGTGGAGGTGCGTCGAGGGCCGTTGCGGCGCGCTCTGAGCGACTGAAACGTCAAGAGCGTCCAATGGAAAACATCAGCTAGAGCTAACGCATCTGACGTGCTCTTGAGGCACCTCCACATATTTTTTGAACGTAAACCAGACAGGTGAAGCAATAGGTCTAGAACAAAATGAAAAGCGTCTGCATTCAAATTGCAGACGCATCGAATTTGAAGTGTCAGACGTCTTTTTGACACAGTAACGCTTTTGGTGTGAGCGCACAATTAGACCTTCAGAACTGCCTCAAGTCTTTGTGGCATAGAGTCAACAAAGTGGCAGAGACATTCCTCTGAGATTTTGGTCCATATTGACGTGATTTGTTGGCTGCACATTCATGACATCAATCTTTCATTCTACCTCACCCCAAAGACGCTCTGTTGGATTGAGAACTGGTGAACGTAGAGGTCATAGCATCACAATGACCTTGAGCTAAGCATGCATTTTCTAATTTATCAAAAAATGTTTCAGGGAAGTTAAATAATTATTAAAAACGTGTTATGCAGTTTTTCACAGACTGGCCTCTTGAGGACATTTGAAGTGTAAAAAGTTGCGTATCTCTTTAAAGTGCCACATTTTAAAAAGTACACGACTAGTTTCTTATGCCAAGACGCTCACATGTTTTGTTGAAAGCAGCAGAGCTCTGCTGGACCTCGCTGAGAAAGAGAGCAAGGAAGGTAGGCGGGCAGCGTTTTGTGAGGCCAGACAAGCGCACATAAAAATAGACGGCGGACACAGTGTTCTGCAGTTGGCTGCCAATTTATGGGGGCAGCTTGATTGGTGGACGCAGGAGGCCTGTCAGTCAGTACACATCAGAGTCTAAATGCATGTATTTTGTGTCAAACTGGTTTTTGAAAGGAGATCATTAGTCAGAAAATGCAGACAAAGCTAAACCAGTCAAGTTTGTAACAGGGTGTTTTTTTATATGTGTAAAGCTGTTTATGTCTTTATTTTTCTTTACTGCAAATTATCCTATAGACAAAAATGCTGATTCATTAGTACAATTTTGCATTTTCATGTGAAACAATGTGAAATGTTAAATGTTTTCTTAATTTTTGATTTCTATAACATATTTCAAAACATTAACAAAAACTACTACACCTTATGAATTCCTTGTACACCAATTTTTATGACTTACGGCACAATTGACAACTATTTCTAATAGTCACAGCAAACATTACCACCAAGTGTTTTATTGACAAATCTAAATTGAAGATAAAGACACATTTAGAGAATGAAGTGTGGATTTTTACAGCTGGATTAAAAAAATATACAAAGTAGTTTACAATTGTGTCAAAAAAAAGACTGCTAATTGCGTTTTGTGTGGTTTTTTTTTTTTGTTTTTTTTTTTGGTAAATTACATTACATGAGGCATTAGAAAGAAAACATGCTAGAAAGAATAAGTTTAAAAAAAACATGAAAGTAAATAGGGAAAACTGAGGGAAATACAAAGAGACTAGCTCAAATGAACTTGAATCAATCACTTAATGCCTTATGGTGACTAAAGGCAGAGATTTAAAGAACCAGAAAACTTTAAACTTTACACTAGCTGCCATTTGAAACCAACTCTTAGGCCCAAAATTGGGATAAAATAATAAGTCATATTAGTATCATAATCGAATCTCTTGAGTGTGAAATCAAATACATGCTTCCTCTAGTCATGTTTGACATAGCTAATTTAGCTTTAGCTCATTTAGCTAAAGCAAGTTGAAACCTTTACTCTTTCATTTTGATGCTAATAAAAATTGCTTCCAGCTGCGTTGCTTTGCGGGAAGCAGTGGGGAAATTTCGACAGCTAAGGGCGAGTTATTAAAATATGTTTTGAGAAAAGAAAAAAAGCCCCGTAACATCAAGGCTGCTGTCAGAAAGGTGAAGCTTTATTAGCTTTTATTGGGTGCAGCTAACGTGGCCCAGGTGCAGAGAGGCAATGAATTATGACTACTTACCGCGAAGTGTGAAAACGCTGGACGGAAACCTTCAGCTAAGCGGTCTTTTTTTTTTTTTAAATCGAAATCGCCACTTATCATCGCCCAGACAGGAGCGTGAGTCTGATTAAATGTGCCTCGGTACGGATAGGTGTGCCGTCCATTTCTGAACGGCAGTATTTCATGTCCGCTTTGTTCTTTGCAGAAAGTGACACTGCAGGAATATCTTTTTGGTAGAGGTAGAAAGACATCGCTGGTGCTACTCCGGTCTGCATGTTTACATGTTCTGACCTCATAAAGAAGTGGACCAGCTTCTGACGGTCACTTTATAAATAAATTGTTGCTTCCTCTTACCTCGAAAAATATATTCACACCCCTAGAAATGTTTCAGTTTTTTTCTAACTTACACTGCAAAAACACAAAATCCTAAGTATTTTTGGTCTAGTTTCCAATGCAAATGTATCAGAACACTTGAAATTAAATTAAACATACAAGTAACTTTCCAGCAAGATATATTTGCTCGTTTTATGTCAATAAATCCTTAAAACCAATGAAAAAGTACTAGCTGTAAGTGAAATAGAGTGGAACTTGTACTCTTTCAGCAATATTAAGGAATGATTTACCTAAAACACGCTCCAATATCTTTAAAAAAAGTTACCTGTAAGTTGGTTTTGTTTTATTTCAAGTGTACTAAGATGTTTGCACTAAAAAGTGGATTGGATTTTGTAAGATTTTGTGGTTTTGCAATGTGGAGCCATGAACGTCACCGTTTGAATTTTTTATTATTTTTTTTAACTCTAATTCTTCTGGGTAAAACGGCTCAAGTTCACCCAGGCTTGATCAGGAGTCATCGGCTTTCTGTCTGGACTTTGACTAGGCCCTTCTAATAATGCTTTGATCTATACCAATACATTGTAGCTCCTGCGGGAAGGAGAAGTGGAAGGTCAGTGCTTTCCCCAGTATGAAATCTTCTGTATTTTCTGACAAGTTTTCTCCCTTATTAGCTCTATCCATCTCTTCATCAACTCTGACCAGCAGAGAAGCAACTTCATATTTTTAATGTGCATTGTAATCGTTCCCCCCTGGTGGTCAACTCTTTTGGAAACCAGTTAAATATTGTGTACAGAACAAGCAAACTGCTCTGCCGCAGTCCTGCCCAGAGGCCCAGAGGCTTGGATTCTTTGATAAAGCTGCTTTTTATGAAATTCAAAGCTTCCTCACTTAGTTTCTGGAAAAGATAACCAGTAGCCCAGGAGATACTTAGAAAGATCAAGAGATTTTGATCAACCACTGGTTGTTCTCTCGTCTATTTAAAAACCTGACTCTTGCTTGGCCTTGTCAGAGTGCGGCAGCTCCAGCAGACCCAGTTGGTGCCACGCAGAGAAACTGGCACGCATGGCCAATGTGGACAAACTTCTGGAGCACATAGGAGACTTTGGACCCTTCCAGAAGAAGATGGTCATACTTGGGTCTCTGCCATTGGTCTTCATTCCGTTCGTGTTTGTTGGAGTCGTCTTCCTGGGCCACACTCCGGACCACTGGTGCTGGAGCCCCGGGTCCGAGCAGCTCCTGCAGGAGTGCGGCTGGACAGAGGTCAAGGTGCGAGAAGTTACCGTTCCCCACGGCGAAGAGGCCGGATCCTTCAGCCGCTGCCAAACGTTTGCCGTGAACTGGAGCCAAAGCTGGAACAGATGCGAGGCGTTTGAGCAGGAGCTGACTTTAAACGGATCCCATGCTGTGCCGTGTGACGGATGGATGTTTGATAAGAGTCACAAAACTACAGTTTCTGAGGTTGGTACATTATCTGTCTGATAATAAAAAGATTTAGAAATGTAAACTATGAGACAGAAATCAGCAGGAAAGACTAAGCTTGGTTTCTCTAGAAGGTTCCCTGTGGATGAGAGCTGCTTTAGCTCTACTTAGAAGTCTGCCTGCAATGCCACATAATATCCATGTGACCATGCAACAGGAACCAAGCTGTCCCTCAGCTAAAAATAAAACAGTGTACAAACTTTCTGAGAAAACCTCTGACACTTTTAGGTATTTATCTTAACTGTCTGGAGATGTTTCCTTGGGAGAATATTTTAATTGTTGGCATTTTTGTCCCCCCGTAAATCTAAAGTTTTAGTTTACATCTGAAAATATTTTCTCATTGTGCCATGGTGCAGTGCTTTACAGAAGCTGTGACTCCCTGTAAGGTTCCCCTTACTTGCTATTATACTTGCAGAGTCGGGTAGTGACTAGTTACATGTACCTGAGTACATTTTTGGAAAAAAATTACTTTTAGGAGGATTTTTACTGTGCTGTACTTTTTACTTTTACTCGAGGGATTTTATTGTGAAGTATCACTACTCTTACTTTAGTAAAATTTCTGGATATTTTCTACCCACAGTGAGAATCTTCACTAAATGAAGAACAAGCTTGTTTTCACCTGAAATTCACCAGACACACCTTGTAAAGTTTCATAAGTTTTATATTAAAATAAATTGATTTAGAACCATTTTTCTTTTTTTTTTTGGTTTTGTTTTCTTTTGGTATATTTATGTTTTGGTCCATCTGATGAAATATTTTTTAACTATTTAAATGATTGATGTTTTGATCAATTACTCATACCTGAGTAGCCTTTTCACCAAATAAATTTTTATTCTCGAGTAATTTCTTTAGCGGCTACTATTTTACTTTTACCCGAGTACAAGTTTTGGGTATACTGCGTAGTTGCAGCAAAAACTATTTCTACAAAGTACTCACTTACTGTTCAGTTTTCTTTGTAAAAAAAACAAACAAACAAACAAAAAAAAACATTGAAAAACAACATTTTCCTCCTCTTTCACAAGAATGCCCAACTTCTTGTTGGTCTATCAATTAAAACCTCAATGAAATTGATAGAAAATGCCAAAAGAAAATCAATACTTTGTGAATACTTGCATAATAGTTTTATACGGATACATAATCATATTTGTAAAAGCCGGTTATGATCTGCTTCCTCTTAGTTTTCACTGGTGTGTGAAAAAGCCTGGCTTGCTGACCTAAATCAGGTGTTCCTGGCTTCTGGGTTTTTTACTGGAGCTTTCGTGACTGGCTATGTGGCTGACAGGTTCGTTTCGCCCCACCACCTACCAACTTTTTACTTCATTGTGTCTTAAAATGAGCTCTGAAGGGCTGCAACAGCAAACATCTACGTTGGGTTTTTCGCAGGTTTGGCAGAAAGCCATGCGTCGTTGCCTCGATGCTCGGCCTGGGACTCACTGGAGTTGGGATCATGCTTTCACCATGGTATCCGCTGCTGCTCTTCCTGCGGTTTCTGCAGGGATTTTGTGGAAAGGGAGCGTGGACAGCCACTTATGTTCTCGGTAGGCGCTAAATGTTCACAAGCATCACCTTGAGCTATCATCTCTAGTTTATCTTTAGTGAAATTAGGTCCAGTGTGATGTCAACAAAGCAGCTCAGGTTATTTTAAATGTAGTTCAGAACTAAATGACTGTATTTTAATACATTAATGTATAGCTCTGTTGTCTAAAGCTCTCATATTTTTCAGTGGTTGAGTTTTTTGGAGCAGAAAACAGAAAATTTGTATCTATGGTCGGTCGGAGTTTCTACTCCATCGGTATGGTGATTCTGCCGGGCCTGGCTTACTCTCTGGTCTCCTGGAGGAACCTGCAGCTGGCTATGAGTCTTCCTTGCTTCCTGTTTGTCTTTTACTATTGGTATGACATTTATTTATTTATTAAGAAAGCATCACAGGAGCTCAAAGATTTATAGCACGTTGAATACAGGTTTTTTTTGTTTTTGTTTGGTGTATTTTTCTTTCAAGGATTGTCCCAGAATCTCCTCGCTGGCTGTTTTCTAGAGGAAGAAGCAGAGAGGCCATAAAAGTTGCTTCAGACATGGCGAAATGTAACAATAGAGTTTTGCCACATAATCTTCAAGAGGTATTTGGAAGTACTGCCTGTGTTTTATTATGACTTAGTAGCCATAATAAAATCTTACTGGAATATATTTCAGATGATTTCTTTGGAGGAAAAGAAGGAAGCACCTTCAGTGTCTTTCAAGGATTTATTTCGGACACCAAAGATAAGAAAAAACACACTGATTTTAACTTATGCCTGGTGAGTCAGTTTAGTCACAAGTATTAGCCGCGTTTCCATTACAAATGTGCGCAAATTATTGTCGATATTAATGCTAATGCTAATGAAACACAATTTCGCAATCAGAGATGCAATTAAAATCTCACGGGAAAAGTTTGTTCACGCGATAATTCATTAAAAAACATGTTATGCCATAATGCTCCAACCACTTCCTGTCGTCTTCTTCTTCGTGGTTTGTACCAGTTGTTGATCATGTGAATCGTTTGATGTATAAAAAATATTTCCATTCCAGTTCTGTTAAATAAACTAATTTCGATTCAGCCAAAAAACAAACAACAAAACAAAACCAAACAAACAAACAAAACACCTTATCCTTAGCGAAAAACAAGGTCCCCAAGTTATTTAAGAATTTATTTTCAAAATGTCAGATTGCGCAATTACACGGTCAATGGAAACGCAGCGAATGACGCCACACAGAATATACACACTTACCCATTTTCTGGACTGTGTGCCCCAAAAGGAAAACTTATTTCAATCTCCTCTCGCCCAGGTTTACGAGTACGGTTGTGTTTCAAGGCCTGGTTCTGCGTCTCGGGATCACCGGAGGTAATCTCTTTCTGGATTTCTTCATCTCTGCTGCGGTGGAGCTGCCCACGGGCCTCATCTTCTACCTGCTGGTGGACAGAGTGGGTCGACGCTCCCTGATGGCCATTGCTAACTTCACGGCAGGAGTCGCTTGCCTCGTCGTCCCTTTCTTGTCCACCAGTAGGTACCGCTTTGGAACAACACAACATGGTCAGTCGTTTGCAAGAATTCCTGAATATGGACTGTCTTTTTTTTTTTTTTTTTTTTTTTTTGCAGATTTTCTCTGGTTAAGAAAGCCTGTTGCAATCATCGGGAGGCTTGCTGTTGCCGTTGGGTTCGAGACTGTGAACTTTGCAAACGCAGAGATGTACCCGACTGCACTGAGGTGTAGCATCATTATGTGTTGGCGCTCGCCGCCACTGTTTTTCACTCCATTCTGGCTCATCTGCATTCAGTACAAGGTGGATGCCTGCCTGCTTGCGGTTCAGTCAATGCTGTTTGACTGGCTTTTGCAAAGCAACAGCCAATGAGGGAGTGCCATTCATTGCCCTTGACTGTGATTGGCTGAAACCCAAAGACTGAAAACAAGTTAGTTAGCTTCTGCGTTAGCACTAAGACGGTTTCCACTGTGTATTAATGCATATTGAGCTGTATTTGGTGTTTGAACTATTAAAATAAGCATGTATAGGAGTCCACTGTACACCTTTTTGCTAAAACATGTCCACTCATCTCCCTTCATATATAAATGAATCTGAGTGACATACTAGTATTAATCCAGAGGGTTTGATATGACCTCAATCCACCCTTACAGGAACTTCTCTGTGAAGGTTTTCCACAAGGGTTAGGTGTGTCTGAAAGAGAATATCTGGGAGAACATTGGTGTGTTTAAACGGTATGTAGAGCGAGAAGGCCTGGCTGCGGTTTAATGATCAGAACTCATTCAAAGCGTTAAACTGCAGACTGAGATCAGGAAGAAAATTACTGATTTATACCTTTAAGGAACTTGCTTTTTGCAGTCGAGTTGGCGCGTTCCAGTTCCCACAAAGTAACTGGTACGCGCACAAAGTAACTGGTAATGTACGAAATTGTCCGAAATGTCTTGGTACAGCGAACCTGCCTTCAGCTAGAACTAGGCCATAATCCTCCTTCCACCAAACTTTATATTTGACACAAGTAATCAGACGAGCACCTGTGTTCTTGCAAACACAGTGCAGCAATTATCTTATTGTAAAATATGTCATGAAGACACTCTTTCATGACATTATTAAGTCTTACAATTACATGCTATAACTGTAAACTCTTCTGTCTAATTTCTCCCAGAAACGTGGGTTTGTCCGTGTGTTCGTCAGCCAGCGACATTGGCGCGATCGCATCTCCCTTCCTGCTGTACCGACTGGCTAACATCTGGAAGGAGCTGCCTCTCATTCTTTATGGTGCGGCAACATTTTAGTGAAATAACCCTTTATTATTGGCCAGAAGACACTGGTTAAAATAGATTTATGACGGAAGTAAAATATGCGACATCTGTTTAAGGCGTCATGTCGGTGCTGTACAGCGCTCTGGTGACGCTGCTGCCTGAGATGAGCGGAGTTTCCCTGCCAGAGACCATAGAGGACGTGGAAAACCTGAAGAGGTATTTCATTTCTTAATAAATAATTCAACCTACTTAGTTTATGTTGCCCAAATATGGCAATGATAAGAGAACAAATGTCAGATTTACTGGTGCATACACTGTAAAAACAAAAAGAAGTAAAACGCTGACGGCTGTTGTTGCTGGAAATCCACCTTAAAATTGCGGGTAATCCTTTCTTTTTTCTTTCATGGTTAGATGGCATGATGTTATTGTGTAGTTTATGGTTAAAAATGACGCTTAAGTCACTGTAAAAGAAAATGTTTTCACTTAAAAAGAAAAGCTGTGTGTTTCCTGAAATGAACAATCTATAACATGAATGTAAAATGTACAAATGACCATTTTCACCGATTGATTTCACATCAAATGAGCAGTTTTCAATTGTTTTATAGCTTACAGGTTTTTACCTGTTACATTGTTTCTGTTTAGTCACTGTTAAATGTACAGCAAAAAAGAACGCATATGAGTTTTGTAGAAGAGGAAGTAGAGGAATGTGACAGGGAAGCAACAACTGATTATCAGAGAGAGGATAAAATATCTTAATAGTTGCAGATTTAGGAAGCTGCGGGCGGAAGATTGACTGATGGCCTTCTGTGTTTCCTGACAGGAGCAGAGACAAATCCAAGGACAAAATGGGAAACGACCAAATTATATGACAAAAGGACCAAAGCTGAACAATAACTGTTATTTTGTAGACGTTGTGTAGTTTGGTGGTGCGGTTCTGGAGGTTTTTCTTACATCGTGCTGCAGTGCCCAAAGGTTCTTACTTGAGAAGCAACAAAATCAACCATTTTAAAGTGTAAAAAAAGGGGGAAAAAATGCATCAGACGCTTGCGTGACTGATGAGCACAGCTCTTCTTTTTGTTTTATGCTTTTATTCTCATTCAAATTGCCACGTTATTTCAGAAACGCGTTTAGAAATCCAGCCGAAGCTTTGCAACCTCACGGCCATTTGTAGAACATCTTTGATGCGACCTCTTAAAGAGCCTATTCATGCAACACATTTTGTCGAAACGATTTAATTATCCTTTCATCCTCTGCATCAGAGAATGTGAAGAATAAAACCTAAAATCATCTGAAAAACTGACTATTTGAGCAGCAAAGGCTTATAAATAACTGCGTTTCGCTTCCCTTCCTATCTCGGACTTCTTTTGCAGTGTTGGGTTTTTTTCTGTCAGCTGGGTGTTTATGCAAAACTCTACCTGCTATGTAGCTTTAGTGACGGCAAAATAAAAATGTGAAAGCATTGTAATGAGGAGGAATCAAGACGAAGATATCCATAACTGTTTTGTGTTCTCATCTCGAGAATTCGTATCTTGATTGTTTTGTCCATTTTTACATTACAACCACAAATGAAATGAATTTTCTTGAAATGTTCTCAAATACACCAATGTTGAGTTTGTAAAATTGGTTAGAAAACAGAAATCTGAAAATGTCCTTCATTAGTGTTTAGATCTCTTTATCCTGCTTGTCTAATTAAATTGGGGAACAAACGGCATCAGGATTAAATTATCAAAAGGTTTGAACATCTCATGGAGTTCTCTTCAATTAGTTTTCTAAAAATGGAAAAACAGCTGACGGCTGAAAACCTGCATGGCCGTCTAAGAACTGCAGAAATCAAGATCAAGAGAGAAACTAAAAAAAACTAGAGGACAGCTATTATTCGTGCAATGTGACTTTTTTCTTTTTTCCTTTTTTGGGGGGCATTGTTGAAAATGAGGCAGAGGTTCACCTTCCGGTAGAACAACAAACATCCAGCCAGAGATTAGCATGTTCATTTGGCAGGACATCTGAAATAATGTTCAGCTGTAAAAACAAAAACATCTCAGTAAAGCTGCTGGGACCATACCCCAAAAAGATGTGCAGTCTTTGCATTAGGTAGATAAGGTGTCTGGTTTGATAAAACACATTTTGTCCCTTGGCCTCCGTTCTTTTCAGAGTGATGTCACTAAGTTGGTAGCTCGCAGACGGCTGAGGTAACCCCAGCAACCATCTAAACTTGATCCTTGCAATTCTGCATCCGTAAACTTCTCATTCATTGTCAGCTGGTAAAGTCCAAACGGGTCCCAACAGAATAAATTCAATTTAGCCACTTTTTTTTTTTATGTAACCTTGTCCCTTCACCGTAGTCTGCTGCAAGAGGTCAGGGCCTGGGCAAGAGGAGAGTTTTACATTTTGGCTCAGCTCTTATATCAGTTCAGGGACAAATCTCCTTCAGGACGTATAGGGTCAAAGCTGCAGACACCGGAGAAGAGACCCCAAGATAATTGAATTCCTCCTCCCAAATGAATGCAAATTAGAAAGAGACCTTGAAACCCAAACAGTCCATCTGTTGTCTAAACCTGCCCATCCTTTGTAGGGTCGTGGGTGTCTGTCTCCAGCGGTTGCCAGTCAATTACGGGGCATCGCACCGCTACGCATTGAGACACTCACACCAAAGAGCGATTTGGAGTTACAAAATTAACGTAACGGTCATGTTTTATGACTGTGGGAGGAAGCCGGAGTACCCAGAGAGAACCCCATGTTCACTGGGACATTATAAAATTTAAGGTGAATGTACCTGTTGGTATCATGAAGCTGTTGCTTTACTTATTCTACTATGACAGACTCCAGTTGATGTTACTGTTTTACTTTAACTAGATGCAAGCGGCAGCGTTCTGGATCACCTGATTGATTTGTGTTTTTTTAGGCAGACATTGTTGCAGTAATCAATGCGACTAAAGATAAACGCATGGATGAGTTTCTATAGGTCTCGCTGCAACATTAGAACATTTTATCCTGGAGATGTTCTTCAGGTGACAGAAGGTCGACTTTGTAACCGTCTTTGTGTGGCTCATAAGGTTCAGGTCAGAGTCCGTCGCTACCCCCAGGTTCCCAGCCTGATCTCTGGTTTCCAGCTGTAGTTGCTGAAGCTGTGAGTTGACTCTAGATTGTTCCTTTTCAGGTCCAAAGATGATAACTTCAGTTTTGTTTCCGTTTCAGCTGGTTAAAGTTGTGAAACATCCATTGGTTTGTTCTAATGATCTACTCCACGTGTGTCAAACTCAAGGACCCGGGGACCAAATCTGGCCCGCCATAGCTTTTTATGTGGCCTTTTATACTCCAAATTATAAGACTGCAAAACTCATTCAAAGTTCACACAAAATCTACAGATTCTCACGTTTTCTCTCTGATTTTTACTGCAAATCTTTCTCAAAACTGGCCAAAAACATCTGGTCTGAGTGACTCCTGCCTCAGCCTGACTTGATATGAAGTTGTACTCCGTGATCAGTACGGCGATCAATAAAAGATCACGTTTAACATCACAAATTAGTACAAATATCATACAAATTCCATACAAATATTTCTAAATTAGAATCACAAAATCCTGGCTGGACTGATCGGTGTGAAAAGATGCTCAGTATTATTTAATCTTAAGAAACCCTTATTGGATGCTGAAACAAACGGGTATTTCCTGCGTACAGCCTGAGCTAATAGCATATAGACATTAAATGCCGCCACTCAGCTCTGTGCCGCTTTGTGTTGGTGGATATAAACACTTTCTCTAGGTTCATAACTTTCTGTCTGGTTCACCATCCAGACAACAATACCTTTGATTGTTCAGTGTTGCTGCCATACTGCCTACTTAACGGAGGGCTGCCATTGTCGTGGCTTTTGTTCTGTTGAAAGTTTACCCAGAGGACTTTGAAACAGCCAACAAAAGCTGGCCCATATACACAGCGGAGAATGAATGGGAAGGCATCATATAAGCTGCGAAGACATCTACTGGCACGCATGAGAAGTGGGATTCATTTGAGCCTCAGCGTTCGTCACTGAGACGAGATGAATGAAGGCGACAGCCGTGGAAATGCCTCAGATACCTGCATCCTGTTGTTACCAAAACTGACGCGTTGAATTTACTGTAAAGTTGGGTTTCATTGGGAAAACGAAGTAAAAAAGTCGCATTTGGTGCGAGCAATTAAGGTTCTTTTGTCTTTGTCACGTTTTAATTAGTTTTCCCTTTTTGTTTTTTTGCCCCATTCAGCGTAGCTTCACTGACCTGTTAAATGAGGGCGGAGGGTTATGGGGGGCTCGCAGACGGGGGGCAAAATTAGGCGATTATTTTTAACAGCTTCCCACAGAGGACGGCTCATAACGACGTGGGAGCACGCCGAAGCAGCGCTGCGCCTGGCGCAACGTTTGGGTTTGTTGTCCCTCCATCTTGCTTTCTGAGTAAAACTTTGTATGCCGGTTTGGAAAAGTGGTTTTTAGGCGGGAAGATGCCGGAGACGAAGGAACGGGAGAAACTGGCCGAGGTCATCAGTCAGTGGAACAGCGACAGACTGGACCTGTTTGAGATCAGCCAACCTGACGAGGTGAGACCAGTCAGGATGCCACACATCAAACTACAAAACCACCGTTTTATCTTGATCTGTTAAACTCGTGCCACACTCAGTGAGTTATACTGATATTTATAGACAGCATTATTCGAATAATATTATTGTTATGTGAAAAAACTTAAAACAGAACATCTTGATCCCAGTTTTCATTCAATTGAAAAGAGATTAATCGGTGCATAAGGTGTATATCTTTAATTTCCTCGCTGTGGGACAATAAATGATATTTTAAAACGGTGCCTTTCAAAACTATTCCAATGGTATTTAGCTTTGGACTTTGACTAGGACATTCTAGCCCGACTGGAGATGTTATGGGCTGTTGTCTCGGTGGTAGGTGAACCTCCACCCCAGTCTGAAGCAAGCGGTCCCCCTAGCATGACACTACCACCACCGTGTCACACATGGTGATGTCCTTGGTCTTCATGCTAGTGTGTGTTTACTGCTTTTCTCCAAAAACAAAAAACAAAAAAAAACCTCAGAGACCTTCAAGTAAAAACTGGATCAGACACTGAGACGAAAATACACACATTTGGCCTTAATCGCTTAAATGAGTATTTTAAAAGCGACCCTTTTGGAGGCTTTTCAGTGACTGTCTGTGTTCTAACAGAACCTGGCGTTTCACGGCGTGATCCGCTTCTCCTTCGAGGATCACGAAGAAGAAGGCAGCGTGGCCACAAAGTGCCTGCGGGTTTGCAGCACCTCGACGACTCGCGAGGTGATTGAGACGCTTTCAGAGAAGTTCAGGCCGGACATGAAAATGCTGTCGACAAAATATTCTCTCTATGAGATCCACGCAGATCAAGGTAAGATCGCCATGCTGGTGGTAACTTGCTCCTGGATAACTGAAGCTGCTGTTTCTACCCCTGACTCTGCTGTTCCTCCGTTTCCTACATGGACATGCATGTTTTAGGTTCCTACAGCAGTAACCAATAACCTTCTGAATTGAGCCGGTTGCATTGCTAATGGATTAATAATTAATTTATTCATGAATCATCTTCCAGCCTGTTGTGTGTTCCAGCCACACAAACTGTTTGTGGTGAAGTTATGACAGATATTAATCTGCTTTGAGATTATGTCTAATCTCATGCTACACTGTGCAGACGCTCTGTCTGCACAGATTAGATTAAACATAAATGTCTAATGTTAAATTACTGAGATCACTTGAAGATGCTTCAACATGTTGCTTCAAAAGTATTTCTGAGTGCTTCACACAACGTACTGGTGATCTTATTATTCATCGCCTCTTTAATATATATGACGAGTTTGGTGATGTCACGATGTAATAACTTTTATTTTGTTCATTTGTGTCGTGAAGCGTCACGAGCCGCTAATTCTGATTTGTTCTACTTTAGTTTCTTATTTTGTTTCTCATCTTTTATTCTGTGTTGTTCTCTGGTGTTTATGAGTGAATGAACAACCAGGCTGTGTTGCAAAAACCAGACTCCTTTTGTAAACGCCATTTTATTATAATTAGAATTCATGTAGCAAAGGCGAGAGTCAAGAAAAGCGTCATATTCTGGTTTTCTTTCAAAGCTGTCCTTCCCCTACTTTTTTTTTTCTTCTTATAAGAGCGCAAGTTGGACCTGGATGAGAGACCTCTGGTCGTACAATTGAGCTGGACCTCGGACAACCGAGAAGGACAATTTGTGCTCAAAAAAGACCAGGAGAGATTGGAGGTAACCCTGCCGTCCAGTATGCTTAAAAAATAATAAAAGCTTCAATTAAATACTAAAAAAAAACATTCACCGATTAAAGATTCATTGTTAAACCTTTGACCTGCTTAGCAGGATTTGATCCAATTTTAATTTCTACTTTTTTTATAATTAGCTTTGAAAATATTTTTTTCCCAGCCTTTGGGAGGCCAGTCGGTGTAAGACGGGAGCTAACGATTTTAAAATAAAGACGAAATAAACTGAGGCTGCCGTTTCAACCTTTCTGTTACATTAGCAAGATTAGCATTGGATTTCCAGGCTCTGCTTATTTCTTCAACAGAGCAACTGATTGGCCTGTTTACCAGACTTTGCGAAACATTCCCAAAGCATGGATAGATGGACAAAAAAACCCACAGTGAGCTATTAAATTACTGTTTACGCTTTTTTACACCCATGCTTTGAATCTTCTTCCCTCAGTAACAGTATTCACTCTGAAGAGTGTTGCGGTTGGTATGACATAGTAACACTGAAGCATGCTTAGGATCCAATTTCCAGGGACAGAGCTGGAAATCATCTGACTGGTCCCTTGTTCAGATCATTAAGAAACCGTTTAATCTTTTAAACTTCAGCTCATTTTCACATGTAGCCATTATACATACGCTACCAATCGTCTCCGCTCATGTGTTTATTCATGAAGGAAAGTTATCATGAGAAAGAAAAAGGAGGCCTTCTTCACACCTTCAAGAGGACACTGTCAAGAAAAGGGAAAAAGAAAGAGAAAGGCCGAGCTGAGAGGGCGTCAGAGGGCGAGGACGGGTAAGTACTCACTTTTTGTTTGTTCAAGCTATCAGAATAACATCTTTTTTTTAAATCAACGCCCAGACCAGCTGAAGATCTGCTGAACAACAGTGACTGCTCGTCCAGCCTTGAGCCTCTGAGACGTTGCAAAGAAAAGAAAAGAAATCAGATTCTTGAAGGTGATATAAACAGCAGATACATTTGTTTCACAGGTGTACACCGTGAAGCTTATTCATTTCATCTTTAATTCACTCAGACTCTTCAGATCAATCTGGATTACCGGTTACAGTAGAGATCTGTGACGATGGTGAGTCTGAATCACAGCCTCTGAAGGCGTTGCTGCTGCTGCGTGTTTGTGATGTTGTCCTCCTGCCCCCTGCTGGCGCCTCGTACGTTTCAGCCGAGGAGCCCTTCCTGTCCGCAGTCATAAATTACAGCAACAGCTCCACGGTTCATTTCAAGCTGTCCCCCGCTTACATCCTCTACGCTGCGAGTCGCTTCGCCCTGCGGCGCCGGCGCAGCGGAGGCTCTCCGTCTTCTGCGAGCCCGCACCCCGTAACGTCCATCACAAACAAAATGGCGACCATGATGGGAAAGGTCATCCAGGCGAGTTCATGAAAACCTTTGTTACAGCGCACGTAAATTTGTAGTTTGTCGGCCTCTTCCTATTTGGTTAGTTTGATCTGTTTCCAATCTAAAACGGTGGGGAAACATAAAACATTTTACCCAGAATTCACTCTGTTGTTGAATTTAAACACCTTGGCTTGTTATTAGCTACATCATCAACTTAAATTTCACCAAGTTCCTAAAAAGATGGGCTAAGGTTTTTGTTGTTGTTGATCTTGCCAAAAGTACATTGGGAAAATAAATAAATAAAATAAAGTAAAATAAACAAATAAATAATAATAATCACCACTATCCATGACGATTTGATAAACATATACAGACAATTTCAAAAACAATAGAGTAATAAATATATGCATTACATACCATTATACATTTGTATACAAATTGAATACTAGATGCAGCATTAATGATGACTGTAAAATACAATTTTGTTTACTTTCTTTGGACAGAAAGCTTTCTCTGTTAGTACTCATCATTACCATCTGATTTTAAGACATTTTAAAATGTTTACTTCATGTCTTAAGAACGATTACATTTAATATTGTAATTGTTTCGATTCAGTTGAGTCTAACTTTTCGTTTCAACCAACATTTGAAGGGCTTTGTCTTTGCAGAGTAGCTTTGGTAATAAACACTGTGATGCTGACATTAGATTGACTCGCATCTGTCCCTGTCAAGTAAACAATGAAAATAAAAACTAAAAACATTTTGAAAATGGCAGAACTTCACAGTTGAACATTTGCAAGCTTGCTAAAACCAATCTGTCGCTTTGATTGGCTCTACAGAGGCACCAGGCCATCACTGGGGTTCTCGCCTTCTGGTTGGCCAATTCCTCGGAGCTGCTGAACTTTCTGAAGAACGACAAAGACCTCGGCCGGCTCACAAAGCAAAGTCAGCTGGATCTGTCCCATCAGGTGCACAACGCCTACAGGTACAGACGGATGGACGAACACGGACCTCTGACGCCGCAGGCTTGTCATTTTGCAAACAATCTGTACCAACAGGAAGCATTTTGTTGCTGCAAAAATAAAGTTTTTTGATGCCTTTCCACACTTTGAGCAGCGGAATAGTAATGTGTGTATTTACTGGTGATTACAACACGGCTTTGTCGACGTCACGATAGAAGCCGGTGTTGTTCGCCACAGAGTGAGCATCTGTGGGGGAAAAAAGAAATGAGCCTAAAACACGACCATGAGGAACGCCATGATGAAGCTGCATGTTGACTTAGAGGCCATTTTAAGATTACTTTTCACTTCATCAGAGTGTAACTCCTTAAACAGATTACGTTTTAACAATCAGATGAACAGAACCTTGTATCTTTGTCCAGATGGATTAAATACCAACAGGTATCTTTTGCTTGTTTGTTTGTAGCTTCCTGCTCCGTTGCCTGCAGAGAGAGTTGAGGAAACATCTACCAACTTTCCTCACCGATCCTGAGCGACACGGCGCTCTCCCGGCCGGCATAGGCACGTTTTAGAAAAGAAATTGATCAAAGTAGATAATTCAGCAGATTAAGATGTCGTGACGTCTTTCGGTCTGACCGCAGAGATGGTGTTGGACACCTTGATGAACGCCATGTCCCTTCTGCGCCGGTGCCGCGTCAACCCGGCCCTCACCATCCAGCTCTTCTCTCAGCTCTTCCACTTCATCAGCGCCTGGCTGTTTAATCAGCTCATGGCGCCAGAACCCGGCACGCCGGGCCTGCGCTCTCACTACTGGGGGGCCGCACTGCGTCAGAGGCTGACCCCCATCAAGGTCTGGGCGGAGAGGCAGGGCCTGGAGCTGGCCGCTGACTGCCATCTGGGACACATAACGCAGGTCTGACACCCCGCTTGGCTAAATAATTGCTGCTTCCTCCTATCAATATGTCAATTTATTGTTTTTTTTGTTTGTTTTTTTTCGTGGTTGATTCTGTCTCCTTGGATGCTAAAATAGTATTGCCTGGCTTGTTACTAGGCGACCGCGCTCCTGACAATGAGTAAGTACTCGGCTTCGGACGCTAAGGACATCCAGACTTCCTGTTTCAAGCTGAACTCCCTGCAGCTGCGCATGTTGATGGACGGGTACATGTACGGACCCAGCGAGCCTCAGATCCCCCCCGTGAGTAGTCCTCTACTTCGCTGACCCACACCACCCACAGATGTCACTGTCAAAAAGGACAGAGTTTGTATTTTTTTCAGACTGTAAACAAAACCATAAGAGGTTTCCAGCAAGGGTTTTTGAAACTGGCCGAAGCTCCTGGCTGTGCTCATTGATTTAATAGCATGAATAATTAATAGTTACAATGACCGATGTAATGATGCATAATACATGAAGGACATTAGTGCTTTGGCTTCGAGTGGACAACTTGTACAGCTTCCTGCTTAAAGTGTTCACACCCCTTGAATTTTTCCCACGTTGTGTAAAATTACAGCCACACACTTCTGGTTGTTTTCTTTTTTTAGGTTTTAAAGTGTCAGACTAACACAAACATGTGCATAATTGCAAAGCAGATGGAAACATTTCGTTTTTTGTTTTCTTTCTTTCCTTTTTTGCAAATTACAGTCTTAAAAGTGTGGGGTGCATTTACTCTGATAGTTCAAAATAAAAGCCAGTGAAACCAAATGTCTTCAGAAGGACAATATGCACACTTGTGTGTATTTTTATTTTAAAATAAACATTTTGCGAAGGACACAGAAAATTAACGCTGCACACCTTCCTCATTGAGAAGCACAGTGGTGGCAGCATCATGCTGTGGGAGCGTGTTTCTTCAGTCTCTTACTCAGAATCATCGCAGGCGGATTGGGTGTCCCCCATGTGGAGGGAAACATGACATCCGCATCGACTCTTTCCTGACATATTGCTCCCTCGCTGTCACTCCTGGTGCAGGACTTGACGGATGCCGTGGCGAAGGCTGCCAAGGCCTTGGCCGATAACCTGATTCGCAGCGAAGGTGGCGAGCTTCGGCTGACGGAGAGCCTCGACCTGCTGCTTCCTTTCCTGCTGCCGCAGGGAGGATACTCCTGTGAGATGCTGAGAGGAGTCCCGCAGGGGTTCAGAGAGTTTCTGGAGCCAATCTGTCAGAAAGGTGGGGGAGACCTTGGATTCAGACGCCAGAGTTGGACCGTACTTTAGTCTGAACATATTGGTTAGTTGCGTTATATTCCGTCTTGCAGGTCTCTGCTGTTTGACGCCTGTGGCTCATTCCCAAGGAGACTGGACGGCGCATTTTAGTGAAAACACACACACTGATGGGGATTTTTACTTGGTAAAGAGAACCGAGACTCCAGATGGTTTATGTTTTAACAACTAACGATTATTTTAGTAATCGATTAGTCTATCTTTTATTCTCACGATTAATTGTTTATCTATGGTTTATGAATACTGTACAGCACTTTGGTACAGTTAATATCTGTTTTTAAAGTGCTTCATAAATAAAATTGACATTGACATAATTGGATTTTAAAAAATTGGCACGTTCTGTAGATTTTTCATTTAGACACTTAAGCTTTGCCTGTACAATATTAGAAATAAATAATTCAAGTCCTTTTTTTAAATAAGAAAGTGAAGATTTTATTGCCTAAAATGCAATAACAGCAGTCCTTGACTATATGTTCGATCATTCACAGCAAAGGATATTACAAATGTAGAGTAGTAATAATCTGCCGATTGTTTTTTGGTTTAAACAACTAATTACCAGCTAGCAAAAGAACTTAGGAATATTTTTACAGAATTTTAACTTTGTGAATCTAAAACTAAGCCACTTGAGGAGTACAAAGGTTGTTTTTTTTTCTATCTTAAATGCAAAATGTGTATATTTTTGTACAGATTTAACTTAATTACTGCTTTGGTTGTTTTTCTCTCAGCAAGTTGCCTTTTTTGGAGTCTCTACTCTTCAGTTAAAGATTAATCGATTACAAAATTAGTTGACAATTATTTCAACAACCGATTAATCACGATTAATCCAACTAATCGCTCCAGCCCCAATTTTTAAACACTAACTTATGCTTCTTTTGTACGTCTTTTTTTTTGTCAGGCAGCGCACAGGCAGCCCGAGGTTGAGAACATCACTTTGCACAAGCCTCTGAACAGCGGCATGGGAGTCAGTATTGTAGCAGCCAAGGTGAAATCAGTTTAAACATGAAAACTTTCTACGATGCAGCGACTCGTTGAGTGAACAACCTGTCATGTTGTGCCGCAGGGAGCAGGCCAGAGTAACCTCGGGATCTACGTCAAGTCTGTGGTCAAGGGAGGACCCGCCGAAATGGTGAGACTGTGACACTTGTCTCATTCGGCTTTCACTCCAAGGAATATTTTGTTTTATGTTTTGTTTTTTGTTTTTTAACGAGATAAGAAATGAAGACGTGTCTTTACTGCGTTTAGAGCGGGAGGCTGGCAGCTGGAGATCAGCTGCTCAGTGTGGACGGTCACAGCCTGGTCGGACTCAGCCAAGACAGGTAGATACATCTGACAGCAAGTACAGCACAAGGGTTGGTTCATGATTTGCAGACAGGATATTTATGTGCCCTGAAATAAATTGCTTAATTTGTGTCATTATTACATAAAAATCTGTTTCTATGGTTCTAACACTTAGTTTGTCTGGTTAAAGTCATGAAGAGCTAATGTCCGGGCAACGTTTCTCCAACACACAGTGAAAGTTTTTAGCATAAAGTATCTATTAACGCTTCTGGCCAGGACCGGATGCAACTTCAGAATTTTTAAATATTACAGTATTACATAAAAAAAAAAATATATATATATATATATATATATATATATATATATATATATATATATATTATTAAAAAGCCCTTTCTAAAGGCCCAGCGTCTGACCGTTTGCTTCTAGGTAAACCAGAGGCACTCAAATAACACTGTGTGCCTTTAGCATTTAAATGTCTAAAATAGAGAGAAATACATGATTATCATCTTGTGTTGCTAACAATAGTAAGAACCAAAACAATTAACATATCCGTTACAGCTAACTACTGTGTATTGTTAGCGGTAGCGCCACATTAGCTTTCATAAACCTCTTTGACTCATTTAGCGCAGCCGCCATCATGATGCGCACCGGCCCCGTCGTCAGCTTACAGGTGGAGAAGTTTGCGGCGAGCTATCGAGGTCTCGGCAACCTACTGAACGAATCGCCCCCGGAAAACGAAACGAGCAGCAGCCATTTAAGACTGGGTAAGGATACCTCACTTACACAGTTTCTTTCTTAAGTTTTTTTTTTTTTTTTACATTTTAGGACCTGATTTGAACCTTTTATTGCCTCACAAGATGGCGTTTCCGCGCTGTACTGCGTTGTGGATCTCAGCCCCTCGGAGAGAAACCAGGGAGGCCACAAAAGAAAGATGCAGAAATACCGACAGCTTTACCGCTCCAACCCCAACGTGACCTGTGGGTGACCTTTCTGTTCATGACTTTTTAGTAGCTTCCGGTTTGTAAAGTCCATGTAATGCGTGAAAAAAGGGCAGCTCCGCATTCGTTTGCTCTCTCCCTGCACCAGCTGGCTTTTGCCCGGAGGACGGAGGTGAACTCTTTGACCGCGGCATGAGAGGAAACGGCTTTTCATCCGTTTCCAGCGACAACCTTAACGCCGATGTGAGGATTTTAGACGTTGAATTTATTTTTTTTTTCATGTTCTCCCCTTACAATCTCACTTTTGTTTGCTACCTTCTTCCAGACGCATCCCAGAGAATACCTGACGCTGCCGAACCCCAAGTCCAAGGACAAGTCCGTTTTTGAGCCGATGCGGTCGACGCAACCGTTTACGATGGCGGTGACGCCTTCCAGTGAGCAGAGCGACAGCAGGAGAGGCTTCATGGTATGTTGACGCAACTCTTTGACAAAAACACTTACTCAGCATTCCTTGCTCTTGTTTTTCACATTTTGAAAGAATTGACAAACCTGAATGTGTCTCATTTTAATTTTATGCCAAGAAACGTCTAGAAAACTGCAAAACAACCAAATCAAGGTTAAAAACTACAGGAGAGGAAAAATATTTGCGAGTACGCTGCATATCGCATTATGAGCCCACTCAGCCACCGTAGAAGGCGTCTCACCCACTGTATGTATTGAGGAAAAGCCAGGCAGTTAAGCTACATGCTAATACATGCTAATTTGAGTTACTTTATACACAAACCTGTTTTTGTTAAAACATAAACCGATGGAATTCGATACAGTAGGAAACTTTATGGTATTATTTGAAACAAATGTTCTATTTGTTTACTCTGTTTTTCTCTTATCAGTCACACAATTTGAACAGAATCTGTAAACCGTTTGAATTGAAAAACTGGTTTCTGAATTAAAAAACAGTTTCTGAATCGATTCGTTCCCCCAAAAATTGACATCAAATCTTGTGTTCACTACAAACCCACGTGTTTAGAGTTGCCTTTGATTCATAGTAACTGGAACAATAGTCAACGTGTTTCATGTGTACTTGTTTGATGATTTTGACGATGGCTTTTGACAAAATGTAACGTCTGTTGCAGTTTAAAGTGCTGTTATGAGGTGACGCACTTTAAACTGCCCTGTTGCTGAATTGTATGAATAAATCTACATTCAGGTGTGTGAATCTCTGTTAAAGTCTCTCTGTCCTCCCATGTAGCGTCACGCTGTGTCTCAGGAGAGCTTGTGTGCAGACGGTGGAGGCCCCCTGCTGGGCCAAAAGCAGAATGCGTGCACGCAGAGGAGCCGGAGTTCCAGTCAGTCGACAAATTTCTGCCGATCCGTTGCTCTCCGCTCAAGCGTTTCTACACACGACATCCCATCCGACCACAAACAGTCGAGTCCGGCCGACTTCTGGAGGAACCCGTTTTCGCAGCGGGCCGTTCCTACGCCGTCGGTCCGGCCGATACGCATCGACATTCCCGTCGCCAGAGCAGGCGGCGTGCAGTCAAACCCTCCTCTCACCACCTTCCAGCAGAGCCCCTGTGTGCTGAACCGGCTCCGTAAAGCCAGTGAGCAGAGAAAAAGTTCCCCAAGCCCAGCATGTCCATCATCAGCGGCCAAGGCGCTGCTCCAGCCCTCGGGTCTCTGGCAGCAGCAGAGGTCAGAAAAACCCCAAGTGTGCATCACTCCAACGAAGCGCGTTTCCTTCCAGGAGCCTCCGTCCGAGCGGAAGGCCCAGAGCGACACCCTGGTGCTGCTGTGTGACCCCTGGAGGCGGGAGGCCCAGGAGGCGCTGGAGAAGCAGCAGAGGCTGGAGGCGATGGAGCGGCTGGAGAGGGAGACGCAGCAGCTCCGAGCCAAGGAGCAACGGAGCACCGAGGAGGACGACAGGCTGCAGAGGCTGGACCTGGAGTGGAGGTTTCAGAAGAGGCTGCAGGAGATTCAGCAGAGAGGAGAGGAAGAGGAAGAGGAAGATCTGGACGTCATGGCGATCCTGCAGCAGCTGGACAGAACATCAGAGGTTAAGTGGATTATGTGAAATCAACTTTTTTGAGCTTCACATCGTGTTATAACGTTTTCCTGGAGTGTCGCCTTGGTTCTTTCATGTTTGAGAAATCCTTCAATCTCCATGGCAACCATTCAGCCATGCAAAACGTCTGGGTGGACCTAGCTCCACCTTCGAGATGCAGGTCCTCTGCAGTTTCCGAGCTTCCGCATTACAGAGCCCGACTCCTCCACTCAGCTCCTTCAGACTAGCCAGCAGCAATTGGCAAACACCTGGTGGAACTGAGCATCTGCTGAGGTCATTATAGGAGCTACTTCTCACTGCAATGCTGGTAAAAATGTTGTGAAAGGGTTAATAGAGGATCCACGTTGTGATGACTTCATGAAGGAGGGATTTCAGGAAGAGCAGGAGTTTCTTAAAGAGACAGAAGCCATTTTTAAGAAATTAAATTTTAAGAAATTTAATTTCTTAAAAGAAATTAAATTCCAAATTTAATTTCTTTTAAGTCATGTTTGATGTATGCAGCAGTTTTATAACAACTGAAGGTAACATAGGTACTTGATTGTGCCACAAAACAGCATTATGAGCCTGGAAAATATATAACAGCCTCTTTTGAAGAACAAACGTCACATTTCAGTGTTAGAATATTGGGATGTGATGGAAAACTTTTAAAGTTTATAAAACAGTGAATGCGGCATTGGAACATATTCTAGAGATTATTATTAATCTATCCAGCGACTTTTATTCAAAAGCAAACTTTCCCTCACTCACATCTGATTTTAATTCATTTATTACACTTTGCTAAATACAGCAAGCATTTTAAAAGAAAGGGTGACCTAAATCTTGATTTTATTGACCAGAATTGACAAAATTTTCTTCCAAATGTTTTGACTGTAGAATTTACACATCCTTTCCCATCAACAGATCTGACTATGTGTTTGTTCTATTAAAGGATGACACTATTTATTGTTGAGTTGGTAAAATGTTGTTTTTTTTTTTTTTCCAGCCCTCGAGTTAATTTTACTTTATGATTTTGGACCATTCAACAAGAAGTTTGGACTCCCCTGTTCTACTGGTTGAACATGTGGTTTCTTGCTTTATCGTGACATTCTTCATGTTTTTATGCTTCAAGATCAAGATTGGATCCGTCGGAAACATCAAGAGGAAACAAAACGAGGAGGAAAAACACGGCGGGAATCAGCATTCCTACAAGCAAGAAGGAAAACCAGGTGAAGAGAACCATCAGAATATTAAAGGAAATTCCAGATTTTTATTCTGCCATTCAAAAATTCATTTTATTTAGAAAATAGCATTCTTCTATGTTTTTGGCAGGTCAGAGAAAATGGACTGAAAGCAGCGTCAGATGAGTGAGTTTACACTTTGAAGCTCGTTTAGGGTCCAGAACATGTTCAGCATTCACAAATGCTAAAAAAAATTAAAAACTTATCCCTGAGTAATACAGATTCTCAGACCGTATGCATGAAACACAACAACTTGCTTGTGTCCGTGAAAACCACTCATTTCAAGTATCTCTGTGGTTTTGCATTAGCAGGAAACCGGCGGAGAAAATCAAGATGGCGTCGGCTCCTGAGAAGCTCACATTCAGGGAGCATCGGCGTCTTTTCTCCCTGGCAACAAGCGCTTGAGTGAAGGTTCCTGGTTTTCTCAAAGAAAACCTTTGAACAGAAGTGGAAAAAAAACAACAAAAAACAAACAATAAAGCATAATTTTGGATAGGATTTTACGTGACAAAAAGTATAATTTGATCTCAGAATTATTAACAGATGTTCAGTGAAGGCTTCGGAGGTTCATTAGGTAACATTAATTAAAAAGCGTCATGAAGACAAAGGAAAAGGGCAAAGAAAGTCAGGAATTAGGTTACACCATGACACTTTTTTTCTCCACAAGAAGGGAGAGAGAAACGCCTGTAGGCTGTGAAAAACCTGAAATTAGAGCAGAGATTTACCTTGAAGCAGGACGACGAGCCTGAAACTACAGCCATGTGTTGTAACGGCTCAGTCAAAGCCCAGACCTAAATATGGACTTTTTGAAAACCGAAACTTGCCGCTTCCATAAAATCTGACTAAAACATGTTAAAGTGGTTGGTTGAAAGGTGACAAAATGGGAAACAATGAGCGCTTTTCCAAGGTGCAGTACAGCAAACAAGGCCAGGTGTGTGTCTTTAAAACCAGAAACATTTGTCCCAGTAACACCAATTAGAGATTAATTTAAATTGAATACACTTTTAACACACACTCCCTAATTCTACATCTCATTTCCAAAACGATGACTGCATCCAGTTCCAGTGCAGACTTCATGCTCTGCATGCACAGAGCTACTTTGTGCGCTGGTAGAACTGCACCACGGCCTTCTCCTGTTCGTGGGTCTCGATGGAGCCGGGCCGGATCCTGCGGATCTCTGCGATGGCGTCGGCCCCGGACATCTTCCGGCTCTTCACCAGGTAGCAGGCCAGCATGGTGCCCGTCCTGCCGTGGCCGTGCATGCAGTGGACGGCCACGCCCTGGAGACAAACGTCACGACGTCGTCAAACCACCGGCAGAGTTCACACCCTGCTTTAGCTCCTGTGATTAGGCAGGTGTTTGCTGTTGTTTTTTCCCAACTGCTGAAGCCGGGTCTGGTTTCTACCTTTACAGTCAATATTATATATATATGTTGCATTGTGTGTTGTTTCCCCCCGCTATTTTATTTTATGTTACAACTGTAAGTTTTGATGTGTTTACTCCTTGAGGCACCTTTAAATTGGCCGTATGGTTTGTATCTTAAAGTCTCACAATGCTACATCCTAAAGGACTACAATGAAAAAATGTACTTTCACTGCATTAAATCCTTTCAATAACTTCAGACCTATCCAGAGTTTTCATGTTTTTAAAATCTTTCCTATTTTTTTTATGCCTGCTTTGTTACAAATCCTAACTTTTTTTTTTTAAGTGGAATAACTCAAAAATATACAATATTTTCCAAGAATAAACTGCAAAGTGGAATATTTTTAATGTGAATGCTCTGGCCTTGACCAGCTTGAAATTTAATAATTGCACAGATTTCTAAGCATTATTTTTTCGGAGCAATTAAAGTTAAAAGCACAAGCTGACACTCTTCATCTCAGGGAACTAAAACGGTGGATGACGCATTAAAGTGTAACAAAGCCAATTTTGGTCATTTTCACTTCATTAAAGCTTTTCAAAAGGACAAAAAAATGTTATAAAAATAATTTTTTTTAAATCTGGGACACATTTCATAAAATTACCATTTAATGTGAAGATATTAAAACCCAGTTATGTGCCACTTTGGCCCTCAAGGTGCTTTGAGTGTTTAAATTAAATTTGAGCTAATTTGCCAGAAGTAAGTTGCGTATTTTTCAATCTCTTTTATCTTTAAACTCTGTATGTAAATGCTCTAGTTTGTTAAATGTTTTTTTGGTTTAAATTGAGACTTCAGTAATGTTTATCACTGTCATTTTTAGCATGTAAATGGAGGAAGAAAAAGCATTACTGGCAAATGTACACCACACTTCTAAGATTTTTTTAATCAGTAAAGAAATGTGAATTTCCTAAAATTATGCAGTGGTTTTATCATAATCCCACTAAAAGACATTGACATTTGAGGTTGTAGCACAAAAAACTTCAAAAAGCACAAACACTGATTGGTTGGCTTTTAGACTGTTGATTACAAGAAATGACATGTTTTCAATGGCAACTTTGCTTGAGTTCTTATTTTAACCTGACTTTCAGCAAGAATGCGTTGCTGTTGAGGTAAGACTGGAAAAATAATTTCTCAAGTCAAACTAAACCCCAAATACTGGATATCCTGACCAAGTCTCAGTTAACTCCACTCTTGCAGAGTCGTGTTATGAGCGCCTACCTCTCCTTTGGAGTTGGCTCCTTCCACGATGGAGAGAAATTGATCAATCTGACTGGGAGAAGGAGGAGTGAAGTCGACTATCTTGATGTGGTGAAGCTGCAGCTCTGGGCAGGTGTCGTGGTTCGGTGGTTTCCTCTCGCACAGACAAACCAGGTGTCTGACTCCGTTGTCCAGCAGATAGCGGTATTCACTCGGCATCCTGGGCATGGCCAACCCGGCCAGCTTCCCGGGTTCAACCCAGGAGAAGTTGTGTGGAGAGAAAGAGGCCATGACTGTCTGAGGAGAGAAAAATGTGCTTTTATTTCCCTCTGGTGAAACTCAGTGATCTGTTATGAAAGAAAACACAAGGAAGGAACTGATATTTACTGGATGAGCATTACTTCATACATTTAATCCAGTAAATGAACATGTCCTACTCATTTAACATGACAAGTGTGTGTCAGCGCATTTTATTGGGGAAGCAATAAAACACTGCAATATCCTAGTCCTTTCAATTTCTTACATGACAAAATGTGGTAAAGCCTTTTTAAGACACCATTTATAGTTCTTATAAACTGTATTTAATATAAATAAAGGTGTTAGTTGAAACGTAAACAGGTGAGATCCAAACATTCCTATAATTTGCAGAACTGTGCAGTTTGTAGAAAGAAAATCACAGACAGGTTCAGACATTTCATCCTTCCCGTGTTGTCCGTTTTTAATGTTTGGTTTTTTTCTGAGGATGTGTTCAATCATTTTTCATACAACAGTCAAATATCAGTGAGAGAAGCTCATATCTTGTGCTATTAACACGGCTATCTAGGAACAAGATTAATTTGACTGCAAGACATACAGAACATGAAATGAGACATGCTCACCTAGCTCCACCAAAACATTGGAGAACTAAATAGTAGCATGTAGCTTAGCATTAGCAACGCAACAGTGCTAAGTGCACAACTTAGCTTTATAGGCGTAAACAGACTGCTGTTCTTATCAATGTAAAAAGTACATTCAGGTGTCGATCGTACTGGGCGAATACCGCACGTCACGTGAAACACAACAAAATTACTTACAGGTTATGTGAGATCAAGGCGGATTGCTATGCGCCGAGCTCCTGCTAGCTGAGCTAACTGCTGGTACACTGAGCAACACGCTCCTAAATAATAAAGTTTAAAAACGTAAAGGGGTTGTCTAACGCAACGTTGTCTGTCTGCAACAGACAACATAACACCTTTACGTTGACTGTTGCAGTTATAGGTGGGGCAGCAGCAACACTCCTTTCATCATTGTGACAAACACTTAGCATTATAAAGTAGGAAGAGAAGTAACCATACGGGTTTTTCGGAAATTTGCGGCACTGTCAGTTATAAAGTGATTCCTTTTCTTTTTTTTTTAATTACCGTTATGTCTTTTTATGTCAATGTACGTATCTAGTATCTATACATATATATACTGTACATTTACAGTAAATTTACACATGTGTTTGTCATGTTCATAAATCTTTACGGCTGGGTGATTTGCAGGAGTCAGGATGGCCGAGCGGTCTAAGGCGCTGCGTTCAGGTCGCAGTCTCCTCTGGAGGCGTGGGTTCGAATCCCACTTCTGACACTAACTTTTGGTTCAGTTGTATTCTTACAATATTAAAATAGTCCTTCAAGGAACACATCCTTGAATGTTTTAATGGTCTTCTTGCTTTAATACACCTAATTAGATTTAAGCAAAAACTTGCTGAGCAGCCATCAAGTGAAATTAGTTCTGGTGAAGCAGAAAAATATCTAAAAACAATGCTATAGAGTAATTCTGTACAGCAAAGAAAGTGAACAAGTTTTTTGTATTTCATGTTTGTTTCTGCCAGTCTTTACCAACATCAGCCAAAGGTACTTTATATCACTTAAAAGAAGATCATGGGAAGTTTTATTTTGCTCTGAAAAATTATTTTATAGCAAGGAAACCCTTATTTTCTAAAAAGCACTTGCAGAAGCCTCTTGTGGTATCACATATGGCATGAGGAAATTAATCTTGAGCATGTCATTTGTATACTTATTACCCCCCTTTTTTTCCTATGCTCTAATCTAATTTTGTTGATCACCATGCATGCATCTGCACTGCATATTGCCATCACTCCAGTCAACACAAGAGGGGAGAAGAGAAGAAACAAAATCCAGTCACTTGGTAATTAGAAAGGCAGATATTCTAGAAAGTAATATAACTATATATAGTTGGAGTGATGTATATTTTATAATATACATTATAAAAATTTCTGGAATGGACGCCTGATTTATGAGAAGGAAGAGTTTTTATCTACTTGCATGTGGCCAGACGGATAGGAGTCTGCTAATCAAGTTGCATAACACAATTTACTGTAACCCAATTACAGATTATTGTCCATAATCCATGAGGAGTGCAAGTTTTGGGACTGGCAGACAAGAAGCGCTCAAAATACAAGGAATCACTGGAAAAAAACAAACAAAAAAACTAAAACTAAACATGTTGGGTAAATCAATGCAGCGTGTCTCATTGCACTAGCATAATATCACATTTCCAACCTTTAATTTACAAAAGTACAATTTATATTTGATGTTTAAAAATAAATAAATAAATAAAAAAAAATAAAAGACATCCACATGCCAACCAATTTGGGAGGGATGCTAGAAAAAAACTAATGCTAAAAATTTAGAGACATTTGTACGACTATTTTTATACACATAATGAGAATATTTATTAGATTTCTAAATTCAAAATATGTATTTAGTTTGTCACATTACAAATATTACTTGGAAAATCTGATTTGTCTCTTATTTTGGTTCTCTCTTGTATTTTAACCCGTAGACTGAAGCCAACTTGCTCAAATAAGAGGAAAGAAAGAAGACCGTCTGTCCCTTTTTTTGTTATAATTAATAATACAAACACATCGAACTCACAGCACAGCACAGTTTATCTGCTAGTCACTTTGTACAAACAGTAGAAAGAGGGATTGTGTCCGAAGGAGACAAACTGCATCGTATTTGTCCAATTCACAGAAAACTGACTTTCAGAAAGGTGTACAGAGAGAAACGTCCCACGATTAAAAAAAGCTTTCACTAACCTGTTTGGTTTATAAAACGAAAAGAAAGAGCAAAAGATAAAGGCTTCATCAGTCACCTACATACAGTTATAGAAAGATATCGGTGAAATTGGTAAAAACACAAACAACTTTAAAAAAAAAAAGAAACAAGCAAAATAACACATTCCAATAATAATCGCGTGGCGTCAAGAGTTTTGGCTGCTTGTCCCCGTGGTGCTCCACCCAAAGAGCGACAAAACACAGCCATGACTTTATCTGTTTTTGAAATTTATACACATTAGAGCCTAAAAACCCGGCCGGTTGATTGGTTGTCCGTCACATCGCTGGGTGATTATCACCCCCATCATCTTCCCTTTTCAGTCATCTAAAAGTACAAATCCCTCCTACATGCCGCTTATCCTCCAAAAACAAACAAACAAACAAACAAACAAACAAACAAAACAAAAAAAACCATAACACCCCCTTCATTGGTTACATGTTTACTCTGCTGATTGGATCTCTTTAAATGCCAAGCGTTTAAGAGGGCAAAGAGAATGCGATGCCCTCCTACTAGACGATTTCTACGGGTTCTGAACGTCTGTGTTCAAAGTCCCGCCGGCAGCAGGCAGCTGAGGGGCCATGCTGGGTTTACAAGATGGCGCAGAAGAACTTCTTCTCCCTGAACGGGTTCTCTGACGCCGGCACCGGTGACAGCAGGGGGTCCTCTTTGGCATGAGCTTCGCAGTAAGACATTAAGTCTGCCGCTGCTTTGGACACCTGGAATTAGACACACACACACACACACCAAATTAAGTTTAACCAGTGAGCTTTGCACTAGAGTTCAGAGCCGTGTTTAGTCTTGGTTTAGAACAAGTCAACTTATTGGTACATAAGCCTGGGTTTTAAAATTCATCGTTTATAAGATGATTTTGATTTTGTTTTTGTTTTTTTAAACTAATTTTATATTGCCGTAATGTCATTACGTTAATGATAAGTGGAAACTACTGTTTTTTTTTTGTTTTTTTTATGTGTGGGCGAAAAATCTGACATATGTGCATAGAGTCATACCCAATAAATTACAATGTGTGTTCTGATGAGGATCATTTACCAGATCGTAAAGTACATTTTGAAAATTTACAATATTTCAGGCGGTATTAAACTCTTTTCAAACAAGACTGTATCTCTGAGATAAAAATATATTTTTTTATTGATGACGAAAATGTAATGTTTTCGTTATCTGTAACCGGAAAACCATCATAATTAACAGAAAAAAGGCTTTCAATCATCTGTCTGTGTATATGTATATATATATTGTTACACTTAGTGATAAGGTTGCTGAAATAAATGGACTTTACAAAAATATTCTAATTTATTGAATATTTATTGAATAGATGTTAGGGAGCGTTGTTATATTAACTCCCACTCACAACAAATAATATCCGTCAGAAAAAGGTTGCTTATTTCAGTCACAACCTTTGAAATGCCATAGCACTAAAACATTATATGTGAGACTTGAGAACTTTTTTTTTTTTTTTTTTGACTAAGCAGGTCCACAGTTTCTGAAAACACATATTACACAGCAGAAAAAGTAGTCCATATCGAGTACAAAAACATCACACGCACACAATTCAACACATGCAAATAGTTCACCTTTATCCTGTCAATGTTGGCCTCCATCTTCAGCTGCTCCACCAGCTTCCTGGCCTGCGCAATGCTGGCCGTGTTGTTACTCGCCATGGGCGCTCCCGCTCAGTTCCTGTCTGCTCAGCCTGCGTGGAGGAGACAGCGGCTGAAACATTTTACTGTGAGCAGCACCGTACCGGTACGCAAAGACGCAGCGCTAGGAGCAGATAGCCTGTTTCTTATCACATGCCAGTAAAGACACACTTGCACATACAGACGCAGGCGTGTATTATTTATGGTGCCTGTTGCTAGGCAGCCCCTGACAGTGAGGAGGACGTGGGAGGAAAAAAAAAAGAGGATGGTGACATTTTGTCCAGCATTGTGTTCAAAGTAGTTAGATAGATGAGAAGTACAAGTGGTTTCATAAAAAAAACACTACCAAGATTATAAACAATTCTTAAAACAGTAGAATACTGAGTTACAGTGATCTGATGGATGTTTGTGGAAAAGATCTTTTCCTGACCATATTTTTTATATTTTATATTATTTTTTATTTTAGAATTATTCAAATAGTGACTAATCTGTGTTTCTGTAAATTATCATGTATTTTTGATTTTGGTTGGACACCATGGACTTCAGTCAACTACACTATTTGCTGCTGCCCTCTGTTTAGAAAAAAAATTAAATCTGTCTGTTGTTGATACCTATCAAAATGCTGTAATACACATTCTCCGCCAGCAGGTGGCAATAATGTCAACATTACCGGCATCAAAATTAAACAGAAGAAGATTCCCAGAGCGGTTAAAGCAACGTTCTTCAGCTTACATTTAAGGTTTATTGGAAACAGACCCACTTTGAAAAGTGTTTGTTACAAAAAATAGATATTTGCTTGTGGCCGGGAGGTGTTAAACATAGCTGAAAGTCTCAGTGTTTGTAAAATACCTGGGCAAATGTGGGGCTGCTCCTTAATAATGCATATATAGAGTAGTTTTTTATAGGTGACGATAGAGGTGTAATTAAAATCTCATGACGTAAAATCTTGTAGTATTAAAAAACCCACAGTAATTCACAGGTAGTTAGCATCTGACTTTGTTTGGTGACTATCGGCTATTGTCCAAGATACAAAGTGTATCTTTCGTATCGACATAGATACGTCATCGTATTTATATTTGAGACGCATATTTTGAAGTAAGAGAGGAAGTTGTTCTTGAACGAAGGACAAGACCAAAACATTACAACGTGTCAAGCCCTGGCAATGTGAATGCTGCTAACACTTTGCCACTGTTTGCTAACTGGCAAACTGTTAGCACTGATGATACTGAAGTTAGCATCTACTTCTTTTTGTAAAAACATCCTGTTTTTTTGTAATCTGAATGTGTTGGACCCCAACAATCTACTGGAAAATGTTCCATAGAGTGGACACTGTTAAATTTAAAACTATGCCTTTTGCCATTGTCAGTGACCACATTGATTTCTGTTACCTTACATAGTTTGTTCAGAACTGCTTTCCATAAAGTGTTGTCTACAAAGTGTACGGTGCTAATACAGTGCCCACGTTCGATTTTACAGATCAGGGTCTCAAAAACAGCATCCTCCTCCTTGGTGATGTTAGATCAATCATCCCTGCGTCACTCTCCGTCATCAGTGTGTGTGTGTGCACTGTGGTGTGACTCAGTGTGAGGTCAATGCTGATCTCAGTGGGGAGCAATCTATGAATATTAATGTTCCATGGTAGCAAATCTGCTCATCTGGCCGAGGGAGTTACTGTATTAATTAAAAACCTAGCGTCGGGTCACATCGTGTGGACAACCACCAGTTACCAACAACAAGACAATAAAAAGTTCTCTTTTTAAAAAACACAACATTTTTCCGTCAGTTCAGTTTCACTAATCGCACGTCACACTGATTTTTAGACGTTCTGGACTTTTCTCCTATAGCATAGAATTACACAGTACTTAGCCTCCTCCACTTGTTGCTGGATACCTGACTGAAAGAAGGCTTTTCCCCAATAAACATTATGCCTGTTTGGGAGAAAATGTACTTGGAAATAACATGAAGTTGAACATGGTGTTGCAATGAAAAGAGTGACAGCCGTTACTTTTACTCCGTTATAGACTCTGCTGTTTTAAAAGCTGACTACCAGAGCAATAGTCGATCTAACAATTAAAGAGTTGACTTTGTGTAATTCAATAAAATGTGGAATTACAAAAATGTTTTCTCCCCCACGCCTATTAGCACACACTGATGTAAAGTTAATGATCAAATTGACCACATTGTGGTCTAAACTTTACTGAATACACCACCATTACTAAAGTTTTTCAAAGTAGTTTTCTGTGCATAAAGCTCAGACTTAATCCCACCGTTGAAGCCTGGGCCGTATTTTGTTTAGTTCTGGTTTGTTCAAAGCGTTTCCAGCTGGAACATCTCTGAAAGTCGTCAGTGCAAACCCAGCAGCGGCTCGAAGAGGATTCCTGCAAAGAACCCGCAGCAGACCGAATATCGTGTAACCTAAACAGTCGCTGCAGCCGAACCGTCCTGGTTGTTGTTAGTCTGACCAGGACAGCTCCATGTACGGGCGTACTCTGTCAAACAGGAAGTGGAAAGATTTACTGGGGTTGTTTAAAATGGGGAGCAAACTTACTACAAGAGCACAAAGATCAGAAATCAGACCTTGAGTTTCACACAGCAAGGTCGTGATACTATTTTATCACTCGGGGGACGTCGAAACGGGCCACCGCATCTTCAGACTATTGATAGGAATTCATGTCACACTTTAAGGTTTCTGGGATGCCTGTCGAGAAGTAGGTCTTCCATTTTTACGCAAAACACTGTCACAATAGCCCATTTTATGAAGATCTGCTCACTCTTTCTTTTTTGTTTTTTTTTAGCTGAAGTAGATGGTCATAAACTAATAAACTAACAGCCAGGTACTCTGGGTAAAGCTATAACACGTCCTTAATGTAGAGCATCTCTGATTTTTTTCTTTGAGAGAATCTAAAGGTCCCACTTTTAATATCAGGATATCAAAATGTGTTTTTATTGCTGAAATTACAAAAAAGATTTTTAATCAGCCCACATTCTTGTAGCTCTATGGTTTCTTTACAATAGCACAACAACTGTGAGTTTTAGCACTAAATCTACAAAAAATCTACATTTGTGGGCGGGTGAGCTCCATCCAAGCGGACAAATAAATCGTCTGAATTCATTTGAGTGTAAATGCATGACGTTTGAAATATAAAAAGCCAATAAATTAAGATTAAATGTAGTACATAGTACAGCTATACCCAATTCACAACAATAAACTGTGTTTGAATGATCTGTCCCTTCAATTTAAAGCTCACAGTCGGTTATTTACTTGTAGTTGTGGAACTACAGTAAAAAAAAAAAAAAAAAGCAGTTGTTTTCTCACACGTTTTAGGACACCACAAGTAGCATCAACCACATCGGTCAAAATAGAAGATAATGGGCTGACGGCTAAGCTAACTTAGCATGCTAACATCAACTTTTAACATTCCCACACGGTAATTTCCTTAATCTCTACACCGTGAAACACCTGAAGCAGCCTTTCTATTTTACCGTTGGACCTGCAGAATTTCAGAGATTGTGAGGAAACTGTAAACTAAAACTGCATTTTAGACTTGTGTTGTTACATCTAATCACTAACCATTTCAAAGACACTCACTAAACTACAACGTAAACAGCCAGTCACGTTTCACCTGCTTCTGTTTCCTAACAAGACATCATGAATACATAACCTGAACTTATGAGACGCATCAGTCAGTGAAGATCAGAACTGATCAGATCTGATTAGTGGTCAAATACTGAAAAACCTGATTTTATATGCAGTAAAACTGAAACCTCCCACGCTTTTCAGTCTATAAATACATTAATTAAAACAGCTGTTCTTTGATTAACTTTTCTGAGTTTGGTAAAAACCAGATAAAGTTTAGGGACAAGAGTTTGATCTCTTGCCTTATATGACTTGATGAATAAAGGCAGAGGACTATTTTAACTATTTTCTTTGTCATTGAACCTGCAGCACATCTTTTAATCTTTGACGAGTTATTTCGAAATCAGTCGAGATCAGCCGTTGCTACGATGTGGCTGTAAGAAGCGGTTTGTGAGGTTTGCAGGGGGTTTGAACAGTTTATTAATGCTACATGCTTTGCTTGTGTTGCTTCACTTGCATCTTTTCACTGTGTTCCTTCAGTTCAAGCAACGAGCTACGTTTCTATTGCAAATGTTCAATGTCAATATTCTGCTAAAGTTGAAAAACAAAAAATCAAAGTTTTGCAATTGTGGTGTCTCCATTTAATAAGAAACACGATTAAAATCCCACGTGAATAAGTTTGTTTATGCCAAAAGTCATTAAAAGTCATGCCAGGCCGTCGCCCGCCCACCACTTCCTGTCGTCTTCTTCGTCTTTTCCATATGTGATAACGTCCAGCTGCTGATCATGTGACTCGTGCGATGTGAAAAAAAGTGCTTCCATTGCAGTTTTGCCAAAAATACACAGTTTTATGCAGCTGAAAAACCAACTTATTCTAGCGCTAAAGTTTCCATTAAGCAAATTTATTAATTTCAATTTGCACAACCATATGGAGTCAATGGAAACACAGTGACAGTCTCTACTTTGTGTTGTTCCTCAAGAAAACAGGCAGGAATATTAAATTGTGTAAGACACGGTCTGGCGCCAAGTGTTAGGTATTCGTCTTGAGATTGACACTCACAGCTCACAGAAATAGTTTGGTTTTTCTGTTGTTATTGTACGAACTCGCTCACTACAATACCTACCTCGACAATTTAGGAACAAAAGACAGCGGTGCTAAGCTGAGAGTCGCCCTGCTGCTTAACGTCAGTGGACGTCCTCCCTCACACTTTCATATCGGCAGAGAGAAACGGTGAGGTTAAGCAGATCCTCAGTCTGGAACGGCCGACGTCCCAAAGGCAACAAGAAGGGGCTAAACTACATGAAGTATGACTTGTAGTTTGGAAAGTGTTTCAGCTTTCAGCATTAATGTGGAAAGTGATTTCCCCCTCCTCTCTTCCTTCCTCTCCATCTGCTGCAGTGAAAATGTTTCATGTTTTCTCACCAAACTGATTTCTGCAGGAATTTGGTTGGGTCACACAGTCTGACCTCCTCGCAGATCAGTCATGCTTCAAGACCAAAACAATCAGCTTTCTGCCGAGTTTTATTGCTTTGTCTTACCTTGTCTGCTTGCTCCTCCTTGCGCTGCCTGCCCTGATGTCTGCCACCCGCTCGATCAGAGGCTTGTGTCTGCCACGTTCTCCGTCTGCGGGGAGGAACATGGAAACAGAGGAAAAGAGAGGCTGAATCAGAGCGCTGCACAAATTCATTCCTGCATTCCAGATACATTCCTCTAAACCTTTTTTTTTTACGTCACATATAAAGAGATAATCACAACAACAACAAAAATTGATTCTCTCTTTTAGAGAGAATAAAGAACCATTTTTCTGCATGTAACAGAGAAATTCAGCTTTAAGTAACAATAAAATGTAGGTTTCGGAGCTGTGTTTTAAAGAATCAGTGCAGAATAATCCAGCTGAAATCTTAGCATATTTAAGACTATCCAGAAACAGACCTTTAATTTAACTCTGGATGCACAATCAGCTCCAAGAATATTTTATGGCATTCACAAAGTGTGAAATCCGTAGCAATTCTCTAAATATGCAAAAAAGCAACAGAAGACTTGTTCTTGGTGCAAGTGACAGTCTTATGGCGCCCCCTAGTTCATGTCGCCCCCAGTAGAAAGTCAGAAGAGAGAGAAGAAGTAAAGCATGTGACCAATTTTATTTTTTAAAATGTATTTTCCAGGGACATGATGCCATTTTACAGTACAATCACATAACTATGTTACCTTCAGTTGTATTTCAAAAACTGACTTTGAATCATAGCCGTATCTGATTCTCCTTGAAATTAGCCACTGTCTCTTTAAGAAGCTCCAACACTCTCTGACACTTCCTCCTTCTGCATGTCATGACAACAATACTCCTCCATGATGCCGTTTATAACCATTCTTAGGAGCGTCGGGCTGAGAAGTAGCTTGTGTGATGAGCTCAGCAGACCTGCGGTTCCACCAGGTGTTTGCTCATCCCTGCTGCCGCTAGTCTGCAGCAAAGCTTTCGGTAAAAATGGCGGCGCTTTGTGAGAGCAAGTTTTTAGCCGCCTCTGAATGGTTGCCACAGGAGATTCAAGGATTTCTCACACAAACATGAATGAATCAAGGCAACACTCCAGGTATGTTAGAATGTTACCACATTACAACATGATGTAGAGCTCAAAAAAGTTGGTTTTACATAATACCCATCCTTTAAAGTGGAAATATTTGAAATCTGAAGATGATTATAGGAATAAAGACAAAGGCACCAAGTGCATATTTAGACCAAGCGTTTTGTAAGGCTACATGGATTTCTTTTTGCTTCCTGTTCACACTAAATAAGTGCAAAGCAAAGTGGAGAACAAGAAAAGAAGCTGATGTCTGTTTTGGTAACTTAAGCAAACCGGGAGTCAACTTTCAGTAAGAGAACGACGACATTTCCCAAAATGTCAAGCTGTCCTTTTAGGTTTCTCTTCTCTCAGCGCCGACACCCACTTCCTCTTGTTCAGCTTCTCCCCTCCATCTTCTCTCCTTACAGATTCATTCGTAAACCATGTGTGACTCTGCCTCTGATAAATGGACCAATTATCCGGCATCGGTAGCTCCACCAAGGAAGGGAATCCCACCCGTTATAAATCAGGGCAGGATGCAACATTACAGCGTCATTACAGAGAGGGATCCATTAACAAAACCCAAGCCAAAAATATTCACGCAATGTTAGAGCTGCTCAGGGAAAAACAAAGAAATGAAAAAATTAGAGAGATTAGAGGAGCACTTTTGGTTGAGACAATATTCTGAATGACTACTTTGAGGTATAAATGTGATTTCATTGGTCACAGACTGGGGATATATAACCCAACGTTTGCTTTGGGTCTTTGTCAGTTTAAGTTGATATCTGCCCAATTTGAAAGATTTCCTAAGAAAACATGAAAATCATGTCATCTAGAAGAAACAGAGTGAAGGGAGCACCTTCCGCCTTTGACCTCTGAACCTTTCCCTTTGACCTCTGAACCTTTCCCTTTGACCTCTGAACCTTAAGGATACATGGAAACTGTTAAACTGGTTTCTATTGGTCCGATTTGGGGTGATAAAGTGGCAATAACCCAGGGTGGCAATTTTTGGGGGATTCAAAAGATTTGTCTTTTTTTTTTTTTTAAAGAATGAGTGTTTTGCAATATTGTATCTTGTATAAACTCTCAAGTCGATATCAGCTGAGTTCTATTAATATGGTGGTCTTTTTTATAAATTCAAGCAATGTTGAAGTATTTGAAAATGATGAAGATGTTTTTTTAGTGAATTGGGCACCAAAATTGGCTCCAGCCCAGAGGCCTAAATCCTTGTGAACCCGGCCCTGCTCAGCACACACTAAGAAAACATTCTTAGATGCACAAGCCTACAAGTCAAGAAACAAGCAGCGTTGCTCAAAAAATAACACAAACCTTTAAGTAGCTCAAGACGGGAACTTGTTTGTCATTGCCCAATATGTTTTTTTTCCCTTCTAAATACATTTGTTCAAATACATATTGCAGCATAAGGTGCTTTAATCGTTCCTAAAAACTCTGCCAGTCACTCTGAGGTCTGCGCAAACACACTTATCCCCATTATTACTGACTTTGACCTTTTCTCCTGGGATATGAATTCACATGACAAACAGTCACAAGATCATAACTGGTTGTATTTGTTCAGGTCTTGTGCAAACGTACAAACGTAGAGAACATGGCACTCATCACAGCATAATTACGTTTGCTCTGTCTCGTCTGTACTTTGGTGTGGCAACCAGGTGAAAACGTTGGAATATTCAAGCAGATGTGCGTCGATGTTTCCTGGTAGAACAACGCTCTAATCGCTTTTGCTTTAGTTTTTTTGCATTACAAAACTGTTAAAAAATAATATTCCTAGATACAAAAATAAGCAAACTAAAATGTGGTTCACCTTTTTAGCTGGTGTGTGTTTAAAAAGGAAGGCTATTCTCTAAGCTGAGTGGGTTGAGAGCTCAGCCAAAGACTCTTCAAGTAGACTGGGAGAACTGGAAGCAGTCGTCGTTCCTTGGAAATAAACGTAATAAGTTGATCCACTGACACGGAAGCTAATATAGTTGTTCTTATTTTTAAATGGTCTTTCCAAATCGTTGTAGTCTTCACATTGTGCAAAAAGAAAACAAAAGAAAGAGGTGTTGCTGACTGACGATATACTGTTTTAGATCAGTTCACTGCTGCATAAGCAAAAAAAACAAAAAAAAAAAAAACGAGAACATTAAAAAAAACGGACGAGATGGCAAATTATTCCTTGAAAGAAAGAAGAAGTTGTTGAGCTCAGTTTCTGAATGAACAGTTTCGCATCATCGCAATTATCAAGATCACGGGATGAGAAGCGAAGACAACGGGGACGTGTAAGCAGGTTTCTTGAGTTAATTTTCTTCGACTTGGCGGTTTTCGTTCCCTCCTTCAGCGCCGGCGAAGCGTCTCGAGCCGAGCTGCGCGGAGAGGAAAATCCATTTCCCTCCCGTGTTCCAGCCTTCTGCTTCCCATCCCTCCCCCTGGGGCTGACAGGTGTTTATTGAAGGAGCAGAACCCGTCCGTCCCTCCCACCCGCGCCCCAGTATTCTCTGCCCCGCTGCTAAGACCACTGAATCAATGTGACCCCCTCCGTCATCCTTCCCTTGCCATTTGGAGAGCTTTTTTGAACCTCCTCCCCTGGGATCTCAGGGGGTCTGTGTTCATCTCGAGGCCCTCTGCTGATGTGATTATAGCTCAGGGTGTTGCTGACTTAAAGGGTGATTAAGCACGGCTGGAAATATCCTGGCGGAGATATAATTCCTGACCTGTGGAGAGAGTGACGATCTTTCGCGGTCTGCTATGCACGCCACCTCCCTCTCTTTATTTATACCTCCCTCTTCTCTGTCTTTACGCTGTGCGAATGGTACGGCAGCCAGGCAGGGGTGTTCTGTCCTCCGCCGTGCCCGGGGTGTGAAATCGGAGCGTGGTAATTAAAAATGTGTCTCTCGCTAAGCCATCTGGACCCTGGAGAACAAGTGATTAACCTGCAAAAAGGCCTGCAGGGATGGCAAAGAGGAAGGAAGCAACTGCTCTGCAGAGTTATCTTTAGGCTCCTTGTGAATACTACGTTTGCTATACCTGGAAATCTTTCACGCTTTTTTCATCTGTCTATGGCAGATTTTATTCAGAAACAATCACTTCCTGCTTTCAGACCAGCAACCAGCAGAAAAGTGGTTCTACTTTGCTTCCTACTGAAATACGGTGTTGTATCTAAGCTGCAATGCTGGGGCTGGTTTTAACACAGCTGTATCTGTCCGAATGAGGATAACTAATTTGTTATAGTTGGATATGTTAACGTAAATTCACCTGAAACCAAAATCCAGACATCCACGTCAAATACATCTCTTAGTTTTTTGCCCCTTAAACTTTTTCCACATTTTGTCGCCTAACAACAACAGCTCATACTAGAGATTTCTTCTAACCTGAAAGTAGGCGTGACTGCTGAAAATTCCTAGAAATACTACATAGCTAACGGAGAAATTACTTAGCAATAAAATTACTGAAACTCATGCTGCAGTATGCAGACACTCTGTCTGTGCAGATGAATCACGAGTCAGATATTTTAAAAGCTTGGTTCCAGCGGCACAGCAGTTCAACCTATTTTCTATTAATTTAGCCAATAATTCGTTATTATGTGAGCACCTGGAGGCCCTTGTAGACAATGTATAGAGGACTTAACATCAGTCACGCCACAGTCAAGTCTCAAAAAAAAAAAGAAAAAAAGAAAAAATAGGAGTGTGGAGCAGAAGCCTGTTAATTTTACACCTTTTATCCCAGACTTGATATATAAAACAGTTATATAACAAATAACACTTTATGACATCAGTTAACGGTTCACATAATGAGTTTGTGACCCACATCTAAACATGATGTAGGTCTAAATTTGTGGTGAGACATGATAAAATTATTTAATTAATTTAATTTTGATCAAGTACATTTCTATCAAATGGTTGTACTTCCTGGTTTTCCAAATAAACCTCGGAAAACCTTCTAAGGTTTCCCAGCTAACGTTAGCTACAAGATCTGTGGTTTCTGAAAACTGTAAACTTGTGCATTACCGCCATCTAGTGGTCTGGAGTTTGTACAACGTGTCCTTATGTTTTAAAGTATTCGTGTATATTGAGGAAAGTATTTGAATATATTTTGTGGTTTTTTTTGTTTTCATGTATTTGCATGTAAATGTTGATTAATACGTATCATCCCAATTTTAAAAATACACTCGAACTTGATGCTTGAGAAAGAAATGCTACAGATGGTTTTACAAAATAATAAATTAAATTAAATGCACCACATTTTTAAAGTGTCATTTATTCTGTCATTTAAGTAATGAAATTTTACATGTTAAAATCCCAGGCCAAATATAGGAAAAACATAACATATATGGAAAGGCATAAAATAAATGTAACAAGATTTTTAAACAGGAAAGAAACGGGAGTAAAACAAACTAAAACTCAAGATTTTTTATGAATGAAAGTTATAATGAAAAAAATAACAAATACCAGCAACACTGCCTGAATATGCGGCAGCACTCACAGGCAGCGTCGTCACAGGACTCGCAGTAACGTGATGACCAAGTGACCGTACCGTCCTCCGTCATAACAAAACCACGACACCCTGCAAGGTCACTCTGAAACCAGAGGCAGCAAGTTGCTCACCGACTCTTCTAAAGTCAGATTTACTGAGCTGTGTGAGGATGTAACCAACGAGATGCTCCAAAGTGGCTTTACCACCGACTGCAGTCAGAAGAAGTGACTTCGACCTGACCTCCAGTGTTGTCAGGAAAATCAAGACAATATTGACTACAGAATGTAATACAGCACGGCCACCTGCCCTTGAATATGAGAAAGGGACACCTGTCCCCCGTGCGCACAGAGACAGAGCGGTGGGACAGCGAGAGCCAAGCTGTTAGGTTGGTAGACGCTGCAGAGGTCATGCTGCGAGTGACACCGAGTCTCCTTCGCTTTCAGAGCTTTGGGACTTGAGCAGCAGGCAACAGCATCACGTTTTAAAAAGTTAGACCTTCTGTAATCGTCATATCTGCTTTAAAAACTCTTGAAAATGAAATCCTTCATAGGGTGTTTTCACACCTGGTAGTCCGGTAGACTCGGTTCGATTAGGGACCAAAATCGCAGCACCTGTTACAATTTCGGATGGTGTGGCTTGTTTGTGAAGCGAACCACACCCTTTGAAAAACCTGTTCCCGGGAACCACAGAAAAAAAAATGAGACACAAAAACTTCTGAAGAAGACACGAGCGCCACTTCCTCCTTCACAAAATGTAAACAAACATGGAGAGGTGTCAAATTTTAGCACCTGTAGAATTTTTCTTTTGTAAAAGATTACAAGCCATTTCTAGACTCTCACGTTCGTTTTGGTTATATTTACCCAGAATGCCTTGCTCTGTAGTCCACTTCCTGTTTTTGGAGCATTCTCCAATCCTGCTAGGATTCTCATAAGCATTCAAACCGGGGCAGAGTTCACTACAACCAAACTGAAACCTAGGTTTGTAGGCAGACCAGAGTTCGCTTTTTTTTTTCTCAGAGCTCCACAAACGAACCGGACTTTCTAGGCAAATGAACTAGAGTTCGATTAAAGCGGACCAAACAGGGCGGATGTGAACGCACCCTAAAAAGAAGAAGCGCTTTTACAATAGTTAATGTCCACACAACTTCCCTGTTAGCTAGCAACATGAAACTGATAAACTTAGACAATGATATATTCATTAGCTGTAGATTGGAAAATTGTTGTTATCAATCAATCAAAGCAAACAAATTTTATTTGTATAGCACCTTTCAGCAACAAAGCATTTCAAAGTGCTTTACATCATAAAACCACAAGATTAAAAGATAATAGAACACACAGTCAACAATATCACATTTTGCCGTGATTACACATCAGATTATTGATTTATGTCTCATGATTACATTTCAAAAGCAACTCTAAACATCTGGGTTTTTAGTCCAGATTTAAAGGAACTCAGTGTTTCGAGTTCGAGTCTAATTCTAGGGCCACAATTAGTGTAAGAAACATGAAAACCATGGATCCATGCTGCTGTATTCCACCGGTTAAGGCTAATACTGATGATGTAATGGTGTAGGGGATATTTAGTCTCTTAAGATTCATGTAAACATCACCGCTTATCCGAGTATTCTTGCTGACCATGTCCATCTTTTATGGCCACATCGTACCCGACTTCTCAAACCTGAAATCCTCTCAACCAAGTTTCTTGAAGATGATGATGAGCCCTCTCGTACGCCAACGGCCTCCAAAGTGATCAGAGAGAACATCTCTGAGAACCCATCGCCGTGCACGTCAGCCTTTTTTAAGAGCACTTCCTTGCTTCCTTCTCTTGTTTTCTCTGCCTCTCGGTCAGACCAACTCTCCCTCGCTCCTTCGATTCGCCTGGACATCTGTGCCACCCTCAGCACGTCATGCCTATCCTGCCATCTTGCAGGCTGCAGAGCATGACCGTGCATGTGAATAACACATGTGCTTGTGTGCTTGTGAGTGTTTTAGGTTAATCTAGGTCCTGCAGGCAGGTGGGTGGGGAGAGGGGGCCAGGAAACGGTGCCTCCGCTGGGAGTCAGGCAGGCAGCAGGGTGGAAACTCGTTGCTCCAGGGAGTGCAAATGTGTTCTGTTATGTTTATTAAATCAAACATGTGCAGCCTGCTGTGGTGCTTCTTTGTTCCATCCAAGCAAGTGACAAAGGAATGTTTTTCATTTCTTTCTTTCTCTGAAATATTGACTGCAGATGACACAGAAAAACACAAAAACAAAGAGGGAGCCAAATATCGCTGCTCATTTTTCTCCCCTCTTCAAACGCTAACCGGCAGTTTGTTGCGCTCACCGAAGCGACGTTTAGCTTCGACTTCCTTCTGTGTGACACAGATTAGGTTTCAATCAGCCTTGTTTTTGGTTCGCTACGCTCTCTCTGCTTCAGTTGTCGAGAAGAATGCAAACAGGATGTCTCTGCATTTGGTTTGAGACGCTGGCGTTATTACAAACATCAGGGGTCGGCTCGGTTCTGCAGAGGGAGGCGATCGGACCGTTTCAGGCTCCGACTAACCGATGTGGATAAGCTTCAGAACTTTTTCAGTCCGTGCTGAAAGGGAATCGCTTTGACTTTTTCATTCGTTATAACTCCAAAGCTCGGGGTTAACGTGTGGTCTGAGTGTTAATCGACTTTGGACTAATATTTAGATTATCATGAAACTTTTATTTAAAGATTAGATTAGATCGGTGTTAGATCAGAATCAGGGCAACAGCAGACTTACAGGACTCTGCAAAAGCGCACATGTGAGGTTTTCTGCACTTTGTCACATCACAACCACAAACCTTAAGGCAAACTGTTTCCATCAAGCGTTGAATGATTGCTGCGTGGGGAGAAAACGATTGCTTTCGAACATTTCGGAAAATTAAAATCGAAGAAAGTGTGGCGTTTTGTTTTTCTTTGCAGCAAAATGAATGGCACGATGCAAATGGCTGCCCACGGTTCTGCTGCAAAGTCAGCGACTTAAACTTTCTACCAAATGGAAGCGGATTGCATCTGAATTTGAATTAATGCAAAATATATACATAATGCATATTCTTATTTTTTTGTAAAAAAAACAAACAAAACAAAAATCAAAACAAAGAATTTTGAGACATTCTTTGTGAATCATAACGGTATAAATAAACCAAATGAATTGAATTGAAATTTTTCCCCCATTTTTTTTTTTTTTCTTTTTCGGAAAATAGTTCAGACATCTTCAGAGTGAACTGCCATTTTCAAGGCTTGCAACTGAATCTCACCTGGATTTAGGTCAGGACTTTGTTTGGGCCCTTTCAAATGCGTGATTATGCTTTGATCTAAATCACTGAGTTGTAGCTTTTCAGGTTTTCTTCCAGGATAAAACCATGTTCAGCTCCATCCAGCTTCCAACTTCAAGCTCTAAACAGCCTCTGTGTGTCGCTGCCTGCAGAAAGTCCTATCCCTTTAAATAATGCCGCCACTGTTGAGTTTTGTTGCATATTTGGATTGAGGTGCAAATGTAAAAACCGGAATCTGATGCTGAAGATGAAGATGACGCACAAAAACAAGAAACGGGGACAAAAGAGACGAGACGGGGCCTGAGGAGAGCAGCTGAAAGGGAGCAAAGAACAGCGAGAACTGACAAGGAGCGAAGAAAACAGGCTGACATAACAGCTGGGGAGGAGATTAGTGACATGAATCAGGTGAGAACAAATCAACAGAGTGCTGTGAAGCAAGATGAGGACCTAAATGAAGGAAGGAACTTATTTCCTGAAGATTTAATGCATTTAAAATGACGCAGGGACTCGAGACGTGATCCGAAGTTAGACTTTAGTTTCAGAACTTGAGGCCTGGAAACTGTAACCCTAAAACTGCAGATACAGATCAGACGGTCTAAGTTGAAAGTTGGTGAGATGAGTCTTTCTCTCTCAGTTTAGACTCAAAAGATAATTGTTGTCTCAGAGGCCATAACCAATTAATCGCATGATAAATTAAAACAAGCTTTTTCTCTTTTCTCTCTTTCTACCAAAAACTGGATGACAAAAGTCTTGAGTCGATACCAACTTCGTTTACAGAGACTTCATAATTCTTTTTACTTGTCGCTTCTGTTGTTTTGTTTATCCGTTTTGGATATTTGAAACGTCTTACAGTTCCAGAGTTTAATCTTCACTCTAATTTAAAGCTTACTGATTGTTGGAAACGTGTTTTTGCATTATTTTTGCCGTTATTATATCACTTGAAAACGGTCTAGAAACAATGTTATCGTTTATAGCGATAACTTCTGGGACAATTTACCGTCCAGCAAACTTTGTCACTGTGCCGGGCCTGGGCTCATGTCATGAATGAGTGGAAGTGTAAAAATCCAGGATAACTGGGTCTTAACTTGGATTCAGCTATTAGATTTTAAATCTTTGTCTTTCTTTCTGAACCCTTTCATCGTCTCAGGGTAAAGTCAACTACTCTTTAGAAAAAATCCGCTGTGAGTACAAAGAGCACTGAGTACAAATGCTGAAGTGGCCCGAGCCGCAGCATCCTGTTCGACCCCCCCCACCGTCCCTTTGAGGACCTCGACTTCTGCTGTGGTTTCCACAGCAACATTCGCACACATGGTCGTCAGGGCTTGTTTCCTTAAACTGGTGGCTTTTTGCCTCTCTTTTGTTCTGTTATTTTAAAGTTGACATCTACTCAGACAGTCAAGAGGTCAATTACTTCCTTCATCCCTTCCCTTCTACGCTCCATCTGTGACATTTGACCCCTCTCACAGAGCTGATCATCACTTCCTGGGCTTGTTTACCGCCGGTCGCTCGGCGAGACGCCTCCTCCGGTCTGAGGTCGAGGCTGCCGTTTGTCTTCTAGGTGCCCGCCTGGATGTGAGCGCTTGCGTAATTCCTGACTCACAGCTTGCATTTGCCGTGGGCCCCGTGTGAGCAACACCACTGGGCTGACTTAACGTGAGCAGAGCTCAACGAAGCCTTCGTGACGAAACAGGATGGAGGCAGAGGCTGGGGGGGCGGAGGGGATGAAGACGCACGTCTGTGTTTTGTTGTCTTGGATTTCTCGAGAGCTCACAGTCGTGCGGTCTCTGCTGAGCGACATTGGAAAACACCAACCAACCAACCAACCAACCAACCAACCAACCAAACTCCTACTCCTCCTTGTCTGGACATCCGCCTGGAGCTGGTGTGTGGTCGACCCGATTCTTCTCACCAGAAAACCTTCCACCACGCCTGAACCCAACACACTGCCATTTCTACCTCCTTTCTGCTGCGCCTGCATCCCCAGAAACAGATGTTCCTCTGGCTTCGCTTTCTAAGGGCTACCCAATCGTGAGGAGAGAGAAAGAATGAGAGAAAGAAAGGAAGAAAAAGGAGTCCATTCTTTCTCCCCTCCCCAGCTGATGTATGGAGAGAGAAGAGATGAAGCCAGGGCTCAAAGCGGGGAGAATGTGACTGATTTCAGAGGGAGGAGGGGATTCCATGATGCAGACCAGCCAGTGGCATCAATCTCAAAACGACAGCATGGACACGAGGAAGCCCTCCTCCTCCAGAACACACCCTGTTTTGGTTCAAATTTACCCACTTAAAAATAAAAAATAAAAATAAAAAAAAGAGAGAGAGAGAGGGAGAGAAACATAGAAAAATATTTTTTAAAATCCTACCTTTCTTTAGGGTTTTTTTCTCTTCTTCTTCTTAGCGAAGCCCCCACGCATCCAGCGCTGTGGAGTAGTATCCACACACTCAGTTAGCGAGCGAGGCGAGCAGAGTACATCCACACACACTTCTCCTCCGTTCTCTCTCTCTCTCTCTCTCTCTCTCTCTCTCTCTCTGTTTCTGCTCCAGCTGAGATCCCCGCTGCCTCCCTCCTCTCCGCTTGCCGAGTCTCCACCCTCCGGCCACAACCCGCTCCGGCTGCAAGACGCTGTACGCCGCCGCTCTTCCTCCTCTTCCTCCTCTCTCTCTCTCTCTCTCTCTCTTTCTCTTTCTCTCTCTTTGTTTCTTTTCTGCCTAATAGGAAACGCTCGCGCTGTCTCTCAGAGGTCCACCGGAAGAGCTCACGCGGCCTGTATAAACAGTTACTGTAAACAACAGATTCATACCGGCGTGGCCGCTTTTCCATTTTTTTTAGTTGTTTGTTGATTTAAATAACATAATAAAAAGAAAAAAGAAAAAAATTATAACCCTCAACAACAACAACATCCTGTGTGGCGTGCATTCCTGTGCCCCTGCCAAAGCGGAAGCTTTTAATCTGTTTAATCTACTTGCATGTCACAGTGAAGCCACAATAGTTCAGAATAATAATAATAAAAAAAAAGAGAGAGAGAGAGAAGTTGAGACAGAAAGCAGCTGTACATCGGGATGCTCTGCTTGCCACATTGATTTTAAATCATCTTGATCGAGTGTGTAGATCTTTGCTGTATTGTTTCAAAAATAATTTTGTTTCGTCTTAAAACGTCACTTCAAAAATTACATCTTGCTCTAGTTTCTAGTGCAAATATTTTAGCACACTTGAAAGTAACTTTCAAGTTTCAGCAAGAAATAGGAGCTTGTTTCAGGTAAAAAGTTCCTTCATTTTCCATCAGCAGATTATTTCACTTACACCAAGACATTTTTCCCATGTTGGAAGTGAAATAACGTGCCAGTGGAACTGATACTTTTTCATCAAGCCTGTCTTATTTCAAGTGTAACTAAAACATTTGCACTAGAAACTAGACCAAAGCCACTGTTGCATAAAACAAGACAAAGTTGCGCAAAATTGTAAAGCAGAACAAAACTTTTTTTAAAATAACACTCTGAAAAGTGTGGTGTGCACTTGTGTGCACACGACTTCGTCTCCGCCAACGAACGTTGCTCATTCTGAGTCAGATTGGATGGACATTCTTGAGTCCTGATGCTTCATTTAATCTAGCTTTGGCCTTTGACTAGACCATGCTAGTATGTGTTTTGATCTACAGCATATGTTTCTGTCTCAAGTCTTTTACAAGTTTTCTTCCTGCGTTTAGCTCCATCTATCTCCCCATGAACTCTAGCAATGTCCCTGCTGAAGGAAAGAAAACCCCCACAGCATGACGCTGCCACCACCATATATGCTCCTGGTGGTGGGTTTTATGCACATCTACATTTCTCTTCTTACAGTAATGTCTGTTCACAAATTCTCCCATCTGAATCATGACTCTCAAGACGTTGCACACTTGACTTTGACTGTGAGGTTCCCCTATGCTTTGCGTGAACGTCTGTTAAAACTGAGCAAAGCGTCAGATCTTTGTCCAAAAATCACTAATGCAAAGATCAAACGCGGTGAAACTCAAGCACTCCGAGTACTTTAACATTTTTGTTTTAAGACGCTCTGCAGATCTGTCCAGCAGGAAGCCACTGGACCCCTTCAGGGACTGAGTCTGTGAATCATCAGCGTCCATCTCATCCCGTCCCTCGTGTCCGCCGCTGTCACATCCTCACGTTCCTTCTCCCAGCAGGCAGCTCATCCACTGGTCCGCAGTGTTTTGGGCGATACAGAGGAAAATCTAGAACATCTTTAAGTTTCCTACCACTCTGTGCTTCTTCTCTTGTCCGTTAGCTCAGGTGTGTCAAACTCATTTTCATTTTGGGCCACATTAAGATCACAAATGTGGCAGAATGTCTTGATAAAACTGTTAAAGTATCAATAAGTAGCTACCGCTACACTCCATGAGTACTTCCTAACGTTAAATATTACAAATTGTTTCATATTGATGTAATTTGGGGCTATACAGATAACAATTTGATTTAACTGATAAAATATTACTTCAGCACGCAGCTGTTATATTTATGTGTCAGTCTTGATTCTCAATCCATGGAGCCATTTTGGCTCTCAGTCCAGCTAAATCAGACATGACTGGAACCATAAATACTATGTGACATCTTGTAAAAGCGAGAACTTCTAATTGTAATTTTTAGATAAATATAGGACGTTCGTCACTTTTAAAGACTCACTACTTCATTTCTATCCTGAGATTTTAAAATAAGGAAAGAAAACTTTTGCAAAAAGACCTTGGGAACATTTTCTTCTGTGTATAAAAAAGAAACGCCAGTTTCAAAAGGCCAGGATTTAAATAGATCCGATAACAATGAAAGTGTTTTGATGCGTGTGGCAATGACGTAAGACAGAATGTAGAGACGCAGCAGCAGAGAGAGGACTTGAAAGTTTAATAAGAAATGATGAAAAAAAGAAATCACAGGGGCAACAGGGAGCCAGAGCAGAACAAAACCAGGAATCTAGGAACAAAAATTTAGCAGGGAAAAACAGGGAGGTAACAGGGGGACCCAGCAAGGAGTGACTGAGGATGAGTTGCACATGTACTGGAGACCTGGATTACTAGATGGTTGACTGGAAACGGGTTGCAGGTGTGAGCAAAGAGAGAGAGAGAGAGAGGGAAAGTGGCACAGGAAATGAATTCAACACTAAAGAATGAGCATGATAAAACTAGAGCACCAGACACAAGAAATAAACTACAATCACTAAGAAGTAGTAAGCTAAAGTAAAACAGAAACAACTCTGATCTAATCAAAGAAACACAGAATAATAATAATAAAACCAGAATCAACAAATCAAGCCCCAAAACAACCCAAAGATCCTGACAGAAAGAATCAGCATTTCCCTACAGCTCCGTCATAAAAACACCAAATCAGTGAGTGACATCGTTGTGAATGTGAGACAACGCGTCCCCGCTTGTCACTCGTGAGCCGGCGCGCGCTGGAGCATCTTGCAGCTGTGCCGTTCGTGGGCGTCGCGTCGCCCGCAGCAGGTACGCCCAGCGTGACCTCGTTCGTCTGGGCGTCACGTTCTGCCCGAGTCACATCTTCCTCAGCTCCATTCATGCGCGCGTTATCCACCGGGAGGCGTCCAGCAGCAGCTCGTCTGGAGAGAGGAGGGCGGCGAATTGACCGAGCGTCGGTTCCTCTGGTGACCACGAGGCCTCGGGTCGACCACGTCACAGAGATCCTCGTGTAAACTGGAGCGGGTGATGTTCTGGGTCTTTAATCTAGATTACAGAGCTGGAGCTTTTCTACATCGTGTCGCCACAGACACCGGTGAATTTCATGTGGTGAAACGACAAAAAAATGACGCACA